>NW_010258390.1:210214-241811 GCF_000690775.1 Eurypyga helias
CCTGAGTCTGCCCCCCCACGTCCATCCCCAGCTGCCCTGTTCCACGCAGAGCACCAAGGAGGGCAACAAAGGATAAAAATCCTTTCTTTGGCAAATATTTTCAAGGTTCTTTCAGAAAAGTGTAAGTTAACAATCTGGAACTGCCCTTTAAGTGTCCCAATGCACCCTTCTTTCCAAAATATGAATTTGCAGATAGGTGGACAAACAGGTCCGCAGTGTGATGTGCTGTACGTGGTGTAGGGTAGTTTTCCCTCTCTTTTTCTCTATTGAGTGGTACGATAAATATGCTCCCTGACCTTGTTAGTGCACAGGCTGGAGTACCCTGAGGCTCTGCCATAGCATACACTTGTCTTTATAATTGAACTGCCAATTATATATTTTAGTGAAAGAACTCGAGGTACACAAGCCACAAATCTGGTGAAAGAAAATGATCACTGAAGTCACACTTGCTAAAGCACATATTACCTCACCTTTTGTTGTGTCTCTCCAGTGTTCATAAGCCTTTCTGTGGGTTTTCTATACCTATTGCAGCTATGGGAATTCCCATATTCTTATCCTGCTTTCAGTTTTTTCCCCTCTCATCTGCCAGGCCTTCACCTCTCTAGCTGGTTTCTAAGGAGTACTCGTTGACTGCCTCTGCTTTGGGCGCACCTCAGCAGCGCCCTACGTGCATCCAGATAGCGAGTGCTGGTTGGAATATTTATTGGCCTTGTAGACAGACAAAAAGAAAGCTGGGAGCGGGCACTGGGCCTCGTACTGCGTAGCCTACAAAATTGGCTTGCTGAAGGGGACTTCTCTCCCCTTTGTGCTATGATTTGGAGGTGAAGTAGTTCACTATGCAGAGTGAAATTTTCTGTTTCATCAGGATGAGGCAGCCCTGTATCCATAGAAATCCTGTTTCTGACAGCTCATGTTTAGAAGCACAGGCAGACGGATCATTAGCTGTTTCAATTATGTGTCTGCTGTGGCACTTACACTTTTTGCAAGGCAGCAATAGAACTGGTTATCAAAGCTCACTTTTAATAGGAAGAAAAGCCTGTTGGTTACTTTTTTCTTAGCGTGGTTGGAGCTTCGCTCAGGCCCCAGCTAGCCCAGAGCTCAAGGGAAGAGACAGGTTAGCCTGCACCATCCCACAGAGAACAGGCTGAAACTTTCTGGATACAACAAGCCTTACCGAAACGACAGAAAAGATGGCTAGGCTATGGGTGTCAACTAAAAGAAATCTTTTTAAAGGGATCTTGTTCACAGTCCCTAAAAGGATTGAGCTGAAGGGCATCCAGATCAACCAGGTACTTCTAGCAGGTGAGAAGAGAGCCATGGGTTTTGATCCTCCCTGCACTGGTAGGATCCACATGTGCACTTACAGATGCCTTGGTGCCCCGTATGGGCCGTGAGAGCCAGCCTCTGTAGAGGTTGGCAGCAAGGTAAGCCTGTCTCAGTTAAGAATCGGTAGAAAACCCACCCCACACCCATCATGCTGCAAAACCTTCCAGCGCTGCGGTCAATCCGGAGTACAAAATGTGCAGTACTTGAGGGTTCAGGGAAGTAGAGTGATTCTGATGAAGTTGTATGGGAAGAACACTAGCCAAGACCACTGCTCCTGGCTGTGCTGACCAGGTAAACTGGATGAATTTATAAGCTTAAATTTGTCTCAGCATCTGAGGTAAAGACTTGGTCGTGCTGGTCAAAACGTCCCTCCTGACATATGTTCTCTCGATAGTGTCTGACCAAGCTGAAGTTCCCAAAGCCATGAAGGTCAGTTTGGCTGAACAAATCATCAGTGCAGCGTTAGAGGGTTAATTAAAGTTCAGGCTTAATACAGATCTATCTTAATATAACTATTTTGATGAAAATCTGTCAGTGTCTCTGTCCTGGCATGCGCTTTCTGGCCCACAGCTCAGGGTTCCATACAGCTATCAGCAGGCAAGTGGAGTTCCTCTATGAGAATATTAGAGGTGTAACTTTTCAGGGCTGACGTGCAAGTACATTATGTATGGTGCATCGTGACGTTCCGTAGGGTGCAAACTGCCATGCCACATTTCTTTGAGATGTTGTACCTTGGAATGCTTCTTCCTTCACACGTAGAATATGTTTGAACTCTGAAATCCAGCCTACAGGATGGTGCGGTGCACTAGAGAAAGTGATGTCTGTCTTCATGGTGCCAACTCTGCACACAAAAGGGGGAATTCTGTCTATTTGGTGCTTTGTATACAGCTGGGTATTGTACAGATTGGTTTACAGACTCACAAAATGTACTTAAGTATCACACACCCATCATGGGGTTCATCCTGCAGTTGGGACTTACCACAGGATAATATTTCCCTTATTATCTACATAATTTCACTGACAGCTTGCAGTGGTCTCTTCTGGAATGGATGCTTCTGCTTTTGGTAAAAGAACAGCAAGTGTTAATGTGATTTAGGTCTTTCCCTGCCTGCAGAAAGCAGCAAAAATGCTCAGATGACCATAGAAAAAGCCTAGAGGAAAATTCTTGGGACTTTTTTTCAAGTTTCCTCAGAGAGCAGATTTTGAAAAGCTTGTTTCCAGGCTATGTTGAGGCAGACGGTCTGGGTCCTCAATTCCTGCTCCTGCTTTCTGCCATCCATCTAGTTATTTGTATGAGTTCTCGATGCTTGGGCTGCAAGCATGCCGTACTCTGTACAAGGACCTTCCAGCTTAAGCACAGACATTGTCCAGTTTTCATTTTAAAAGCACTGAGAATATTATTTGCCCACCAGATATAACATTCTGCATAGGTACTACTTGGGTAGCAGAGAAGGGAAAGAAAGGGCAACAAAGTTTGTCTAGCACAGATTGCTTGAAACGTGAATATTCATCATCAGAATGAGAAGACCTGGAGTTTTCAGAGCAACTCCACCGCCAGAGCAAAATAACTGTTAGAGCCTTTGCCAATAAAGTACCAAACAAAATGGGTAGAAAATCAAGCAGTGTAGATTGTGCGAAGCGGCCGTTTTCCACGCTGTGAATTGAGTGGCCAGAAACAAGAGTTCTCCAGCAGGAAACAGCAGCTCTAGGTCTTGTGATCCACTATCTTTTAGCAAAAGCTAAATGTGGAGCGTGCACGTGAGGTGGGCGTGCGTTGCCGTCGCCCAGACGCTGCTCTCGCCAGCACCATGGGGCACTCCAGCGCAGACTTTTCCTGGGGCTGAGTTGTTTTAGATGACTGTGGTAATCCCCTCCTGCTAGCTCTGCTTGCTTTCCGTGTCAATTCTCTTGTATCAAAACACCTAAAAATCCTTCACTGCTGGTTTTAATTACAAGCGTGTTAGCTGCTTCTCTCCATGTAATTACTAAAATGAATGGGGAAAGCAGAGATGAGGGAGTGTAAATGCTCTTCACACAGAAATGCAATTACGTCTGCGGGCGTCTTTCCAACTACTCCGTATGTTATGTAAAGTTTTGTGTATGTATGTGTGAGTTAATGAGGATATTTATGTTTTCTCTTCTTACCTTCACAATGGATTAATTTCAGACATATTTTATAAGGTATTTGTGATTGGTATCTCCTTCAGGTACAGTCGTATCTGCCTCAAAAACCAAAGAAAAGAGATTACGTGATTATTACAGTGTATGTGCACTATAGGCAAATAATCTGATCTCGTGTGCTGCTCCTCTAACCTCAGTGGAAGTGCAAAGAGCCTTTGAGTAGCCTCCTGAAAGGCAACTCTGGGGATCACCGGCACCTGTGCATCACTCCCGTGGTGGGGGACCAAGGCAAGTTGTCTGCACCTGGGTTTCTTCTCCCCAGTTGGCCTCCCTGGAATAAAAGCAACTGCATTTAACAACTTTGGTTCTTTGTCCTGAGACTGGCTAAGCTGTTCTGTGAGCTGTTGTTAACTCGCCTTAGTCCTTCTGGGATGCATGATAGGACTCGGAAGAAAAGCCTGGAATACAATGGTACGTGCGTGCATGTGATGGTGATTATAATAGTCTCTGATAAATTGTGCTTAGGGAAGCTTTCTCCTGTGTCTCCTGCCAAGGCAAATAAGCTGAACTGTGCTGTTGCATCCAAGCTAAAGAGGGTTTGTGCATGGAGAGCGCTTGGGTAAGGAATGGGTTTGTAGTGTGGCTGAATTTATACAGCTGGTGTTGCAGGGTCTCTCTCCAGTTGCTACAGAAGGTCGGGGAGAGGTGGGCTGCAGGAATCTTGGCTGCTGGCTTCCCTGTGAAGGATGGAAGCACGGGGTTGCTGTGGGCAGCCTTCTCGTCTGGTTGTTCCTGCTAGGGAAGTCGGAGGGAATGAATCCTAGAACGCGCACGTGCGTTTCTCGAAGGTGACCTGGCATGAATACAGAAGTGAGGGAATTGTAGAATTGGCAAAGCAAACAAAAACCATTTTTTGGAGATTTATCAGGAAAAAAAAAAGAAAATTTGAGTAAATACCTCAGGGAAAAATCACAGATGCATGTGGAAAAAAACCACCCTTCCCTTAGATATGTTTGACTTGTGTTTACATAATTTTTGAAATCCCTTTTTGGGTAGGAATTTTTGCGTTAAAATTGTCTTTCTGTTCAAAACTTACAAAAGTGAAGCTGAAGTCTCTTTCCGGGAAGTGTTTGCACCTGCAAACCTTTGATGCATGCTAAGGTACAGAGAACTGGGGATCGGGAATGATGTCAGGTGGCTCATGTGACCTGAATGGCAGTTTTATTTGTGGACTAGAGCAGAAACGTAATCCGGGGAGGGTGGCATCGTTAGAAATACGAACGGCTTGTAGGTAGATGTGTGTCTGCCTAATTCCTGCAGAGGTGAAGTGTGTGGAGCAGGCACAGTTTTCTTAGGAGTCATTTTAATAGGTTTCCAAATGATTTTTTTTTTTTCTTTTCGCCTTTTACTGAATTGATTCAAGTCTCCTTGCACAGGCAATGCAGGATGTGGTTAAACTTTGGGGACAGTAAAATCACAGATCATTTGTATCACTCAAGGCACAAAGTGAAATCTAGCTTCAGTAGCAAATTTCTTTTTGCTCTGCCACTCTTCAAGGAGGCTCTTAAATAGAAAAGATACCTGGTTGTGCATACAGGGAACCTTCCAGTGGTATTGTACTTATTAAAATATTCCAAAACTTAATACACAGTAACGTTCCTTTTAAAGAGTGGAATTTTTGAAGAATATTCCATTTGATTGAAAATCAAATAAAAACTGGCTTCATTTAAAAAAATGCACTGCAAGATGCATGATGATGTGTCAAAAATGGGAAAAATAAACTTAATAAAATACAGGAAGTTGCTACCATAATGCAATTAAGATTTTTCAGTTAAATGGGCTGTTTGTGCTGCCTGTTTGCCACGCTAGAAATCTTTGTTTCTCATTTTCAACCTAATTTTTGGTGTATGTCATGACTCCTCAGGAGTAGCAAGAGGAAGTTTTTATGCAAGACGGTGGTTTCTGAGATTTGTGTGACAAGCCTGGGTAAAATTCAAATGACTCTGTGATTTAATCCATTTGGAGCTGTTGCACTAAATCACTGTAGCTGTTGCTGACATACCAGCCCACAGAAACCTGGAAGCTGATGATATAAGTTTATCTGCGTATCTACAGGTGAAAACTCAGGCAGCCTTGAATTGCAGTGAGAAGTGTTTGCCTCTGCTCTGAATACATTTGGGGAACGAGCAGGGTCTGCTTCTCTGAGCACTCTGTACCGAGTCTTACTGTGCCTTTCCCCTGAAATAAGTTGTCCTCAAGGTCATGCTACCTTTCAGAACATACAGTAGGAACTTTCCCTTTTATTCCCAGTGATGCAGGCCCCTACCTAATTTATTCAAGAAACACGGATCAAAAATATTCATAAATTACCTATTGCTAAAGTAAGTATCCCCTTGACAAATTTGTAGCTGGGCTCAGGCTCCTGCAGTGGAGGCTCTAGTTGGGAACTTGAGTTTCCTGCACCGTCCTGTCTGCATTCTCTCCTGTTCACAGAAACCACTGACTTTCTGGGCTAGGTCTCGTCCCACAGGTAGAAGGAAACGGAGGATGAGGGAGGCTTTAGTCATCTGTATAAACCCTTTTGACATGGCTTTGGGAAAGTGAGCGGTAGCATCAACCTTTCACTGTTCTGATGCCAATTTCGCATCTGCTGTTACCTCATCTATAAACTCTGAGGTCCCGGCCATACCCCTTTAAGCTGACTGAATGTGTTCAGAACAGTTGCAAGACCAACAGTGTCTAGAATTGCAAGTAAGGGTATAAATTGTGAGAAATAGTTCACAGAAGCTAAGATTGAGGATATTAGAATACAACAGAAGTTATGGTCAAGCAAGAGAAGTCAGTCAGTATTTTCCATTCTTGGCTTTCCTCTCAAGAAAGCGATTTTTAACAAGTCCTGAAAGGAATGGGCACAAAGATTAAAGCCTTTAGCTTGTTAAGTCAGTCTGAAGTGGATAAAACCGAGTGGCAGAGCAGCACATGCAGGCAAATCATCCAGACACCTCTTTCTGGCCAGAGAATTTTTCACTTCTTCAATCGAGGTGTATTTTATTTTCCGTTGAGGTGTTGTTCCAGAGGCTATCAAAGTAGCATTGCTCACGCTTTTCCAGAGAGCACGGCTGGCACTGTCACTCTCACCCATGGCTGGCCTCTGGGAGCCTCCCAGGGACAGACCGTGCTCCTTCCTGACCCTGGGACAGAGGGATGTGCTCACGCAGGGTGTCTCTGTTGCCCATGGGCAACGAGGCAGGTTTGGATCCAGAGTTGTCAGGCTGGCACCTGATGAGCTTTTCAGCATCCGTTACAGTGACTTAAAAATGCATTAAAAGAAGCAGAGAGGAAAAGCTGGCTTTCCTCCAGCTTATCTGCCGTGCGGCACTTTGTCCCGGTGGGGTGTAGCTGCTGTTTTGCTTTGGGTTATCCTCCGAGGTTAGGAACGTGTTGTATGGATGTTGTGAGTAGGAAATGGAAGTTTCCGTGGGGTCTCCAAGTCACCAGATGCAGATTCAGGACCTTGACTTGCAGCGTTTGCCTGCCACGCTGGATTACGCACAAGAAGCTTTTGGCTGGAAGAAATACGGTGTAATGTTAAGGTTCTGTTCTTGAGTATATTCCTTCTGGCAGTGGCTCTGGAGTGTAGCTATTGAGCTTCCCACCTTGTGCCAGAATCTCAGCCATTCCTCCCAGCACAGCGGGCTGCAGAGACAGTTCTACTCATTAAACATATTTTTCTCTTTAAATCCATTTTCATCATTTTATTTCTGGGTGAAACAATAAATAAAGGACCTTCATGATAAACAGAGTACTTGCAGCAGCTGTAATGCGTAAATTAAAGCTGGAGCGGGAGGTTTGAAATGTTTCCATGTTTCATAATGAAGCTTTAGTCGGTTCTGTCATCACCGTGCTGAGCCAGATAATGTCTGGGAAGAAACCCACGAGAGCTTCCCTGTCCTGTTTCGGGAGAGAGGCGAGGGGGGTGCCAAGTTTGAGCAGGTGGAGGGAAGTTGTTGCTGTTCAAACATTCCTGAGACGGAGTGCGTGTGAGGAGAGCGCAGCCCAGGCGTGGTGCTCCCGAGAGGCTCTGGACAGGGTTGTAGTGCGTATGCAATGGCCATTACATCATGAGGAGGGCAGCTGGGGAATGAAACTGGTGTTGGGACTGGGAGTATTTCCAAAACAATACCAAGGGTTTTTTTTTTCCTTTTGTCCTCTCAGTTATACCACCTGTGTGCCTGGGAAAGGCAAAGCCTGTGGAAAGACTCCAGCAAATTGTAGGCGTGGAGTGAAATGCCTGGAGAGCACAGAGAGGATAGGCAGTGCCAACCCCAGCCGCTGCCTTATTAAATTTAAGATGAAAGGCCTCAACCCCCTTCCCGTCTCTCTTCAGACAGCCCTGGATTAAAATTTTCGGAACCCTGCAAGCTACTCTGCTTTGCTCAGGGAAGTTAATAACATTTTCAAATACCTGCCTCACCGTGAAGGAACCCTTGGCAGAAGGAGGTGGCTGGAAATGGATGCCAGATCCGGGAGTGAGCCCATTTTGGGATGGCATACCTTCTTCCAAGTGTGAAGTGTCTTTCAGGCTCTCTTGCATGCCCTGCAGATCTGCCAAGTAAAGGGAAAACCCAACCTCTGGCATTTATTCCTCTTTGTGTCAGTGGATGTCCTGTAAATGTGTACAGTTTTTTTTCTTTCTTTCCTGCATTAGGCTCATCAGCTGCTCTTCAAAAGCTGCGTCTCAAGAGTTTCCACTGTGCCTCTTCCCTAGAAATTCCCCTGTTCTCACACTACTGTGTGATTCTGCTGTAATTCCCATCTCGGATGTGGTCCTGTTTCAACTGAGCTCCATCAGAACAGAAGGATTTTTTTTTTTCCAAGGAAAACAATTTCTTAGTAGCTGGGAGAAGGGAGAAGGTAAAGTTTGTTTTGTTTCCCTCCTTCCTTTGCACCGGCCTTTTGCAGCAGCCCCTGTGAAGGAGAGCACAGGGCAGAGCAGCCTCAGGTGTATGGCATCCTGTAAAGGGTCCATTGCTTCATCTCTCCCTGCTCCGATCGGCATCGAAGTGATTCCTGATTTGCTGTTCTAGCGTAGTCAAGGCTGAGGTCTGCTCAGAAGGCAATAGCTGATGAGTGGCAAGCAAGTTTGCTAATGAGCTAGCCAATTGGTCTACTTTTTAGAAACACTTAAGCTAATTGTGGAGTTCTGAGGTAATAGTTAATTTCTGCCAGAAATAATAATCTCCTCTCTGGCATGGATTTGAGGTGATCCACCTCAGTTGTATCCTGCATCGAGAAGGGAGGGCCAGGAGGTGGGAGATGTGTTTCTACCTGAGACTTGGCATATGTCTCTGTCCAGTATCCTCAGCAGTACAGAAACAAGTTCTTCATCAGAGCTGCTCACCCCAGGCTCAGGGCAGATGCTGCCCTCCAAGTGTTCCCTCTCCTGCAACAACACTCACAGTGGGTGGGGAGAGAAAAAGCATCTGGTGATCCTTTTCCCAGGGAGTATTAGAAGAGTCTCTCCCACATGCCAGTTGTGTCAGCTGTTAAAAAAAGGTGCTTTTTTATTCTTGGAAAAACAGAAGCATCTGAGCTCTTGCGCAGTGAAACAGAAGACTGTGTCACGGCCATGCTCCTATTTCTGTGTTCAGTCCTCCTACCCTGGCTTTGCAGAGAGCAAGGGAAGCTCTCTTAAGGAAATCTCTCTACTGGCCTTGTTGCAAGGAGATTTGGATTTTAAAATAATTTTAATTAAAAATGGAATAAACTGGATAGAAGAAATCTAGTGCCTCCCCTGCCTGCTGTGCCTCCTAAACCTGAGATCTTTCCCATTTGAGTGGCTGGTTGGATATTTTTGCTCCCCGTGGTGCAAACGTATTTTCTCTTCTGCTCAGTCTGACAGTGTATTTGCATCTTGTGCTAAACAAGTGAAACAAAGCTGCTTTGAAGTGCATAAAGCCATTTATTTCAAAGGGGAAGCACGGAGTGTGGCATGTTGGCAGTGCACTTGGCTTGAATTTATCTTGAAATGCTGAGATGCCTATTGTGTGTTTTTATAATTACATCATTAGCACCTTTAAAGTCTATTTCACTATCTTCTAAATGTTCTAGGTCAAAATTTCAGAGACAGAGAGGTGTATCTGAGTGAATGGAAGAAAATCAGGCACACTTCCCAAGCCAATTTTTTTGACCCATTAGACCAGTGGTAGCACCCAGCCCTTTGGAAGATAGAGCTGTCTGCTAGTCTGCTTCAACCACAAGCACCATGTGCTTTTCCCGCAGGCTATTTCTTATACATACATAGGGGAAACTCCCTTAAAACAGTCACTTCCTTAACCCTCCTTAAGGCCTTCTGAAGACTCATCTTTGATGCCTGCAGATCCCTGCCAGCTGGCACTGCCTAGCTGTTGCTGAGCAGAGAGTTCTGCTTAATGTGCATAATGCTGCTTGCTTTTCCACTTCCTCCTCCTCCCTCCCCTCAAGTTTGTCTCCTCCACCTGCTGCATCTTGTTCTAATCTGGTTTGTGAGCACTTTGGGGCAGGGACTGTCTGATTTATAGCGTGTCTGCATGGCCCCTAGCACAAGGTAAAAGCTATTAATTCAAATCACCCTACACTTAAAGAAAGCTTTATGGGATCAATACAGCTGTGCTATTAATAAATATCACAGCTACAGTGTAGTAACTTCATACTGTACATCACCTTAGAATAGCCCCATAACCTATTAAAGAGAGAGGAATTTCCTCAGAGCTATGGCTGTAACCAGACCTGGGGTTTGGTTCTCCGTTGAAGTATCTGTCGTGCCTCAGAATCCCAGTCATGCAGACAGACCAGGCTGGGCACAGTGCTGGCAAAATTGACTTGATCTTTAAGAATTCCAGAAATGCTGGAAGCTCTAAGGATACTTTCTCCTCAAATCACAATAAGACTGCATCACTATTTATTTAAGAGCTTTCTTAGTTTTGGCTTTGAAGTTGTGGCTCGTGTTTAACATTCCTGTGTTGTCTTTCAGATTAAAAACGATTAGCAATGTTTTCTCAAATGTTTCGCTTACATATTTTCAAAAATTCCCATGTAAGCGTTGACTGAAGAAAAAAGGTTATAATAAATAACGTAGTAACTTTTTTTCGGGTGCTTTGGAACATAAGGTGGCATGTGGCTGGCAGTGTGATGTTCTTTCCTGGTGGATATTAACGTGAATCCTGCCCTCGCCAGGCACGTGCCCTGTGAATACTGCAGGCCCCGTGGCAAGGGGTCGTGCTGGTAGCTGGGGCAGGGGGGCAGCCCACAGGCACGAGCTGGGAGGTTTTCACTATCACTTGACCGCAAGAAGCAGCAGCCATGAGTTGGGGAAGGTACTTGCCACGGGGCCACTAAAACCATTACCGTGGCAAACCCATGGTTTCGGGCTGCTTGTCACGTTGCCTGGTACCGTCCAGCTGTGACGTGGCATCACCTCGGCTCAGGTTATGTTTTGCGAAGTGCCAAAGGCTGTCTTGGTGACATTACACCTGTGTTATTAACCATGTGTACCCCTAGACAGTATCACAGAATGACATCCTCTGAGCGGTGAATCCCAAGACAGCCCACACAAATGTGAAAAGAGGATGCTGCAGAGCTTTTCCTGGTGGGGCTAGGCCCCAGCCCTTGGACAGTGTGCCCCTAGACTGCCAAACCCAGGAAACGGTGCACGCGATCAGATGAAGGCACTGCTATAAAGCCAGTGGGTGCTAGCGAGCTATCTGCGAGAAGCTGGTTTAAAACACTGCAGAGAAGGCGTTTGTCCTTTGCTTTGACTCCCTGGAGAAGTAAATCCCATAAAGCTTTAGCAACATATGTCTGAGCTTTTAAGCTCTGCCGGAGGCCCTGTGGGAGTTTGATTGCCAGCCCGATACCTGTTCCCCAGCAATGCACTGCACCCTGAAGGTGGGGTCTGGGAAGTCAGTGGATCTTTGCTCACAGCTCTGACTTCCTGCCAGGTGATTTTCATGTTGAGAGGTCTCCTCCCCTTCCATCTTCCCTAACTCTAAACTCATCCCAATGAGGAAGCAGAAGGACATGCTTGGTTTGATGTTCCTGCAAGTACAATCTGATTAACTGCCTTGGAGAAACCAGCTAGGACCCATTTTCCTGCTGTGACCTCTTTCTTCCAGGGTTTTGCGAGCTTCGGGCACAGCTTTGACATGCAACCTGAAGGCTCAGGGGATGTTTCTTAGAGTGACAAAACCAACTGCAGAGCTCTTATGTTTGACCTTGCTCCTGATGTTATGCAGCCAAATTTAAAAGAAACAGGGATTTCCCCCCAGCCTTCTTTATGTCCTGACTTCAGAGATTAAGAACGGCTTTGCTTTCGCATTGTTTTCAGTAGAACTGAGAATGTCTTGTCAATTGACAATTGATTTGGGAGGTATAATATGAACAAGTGACCATTTAAAGATCAAGGGGACATTTATTCTGTGAGCACTGCTGCTACCCCTGCCACAAGCATCATCTGAGGCGGGTCGTTCGTGTGTGTTCAACGTTGGGTGTCCATGCTACCCCGGGTGTGTTACGCATTAGCTGCAGCCGATGGTCTCGTGTAGCTATGCATACCAGCTGCACGTGTAATTCATCTTTAATAGTATATTTATGATTCAAAATGGGTCTCTCTGTCTGTTTTTAAAATTGCTCATGTGGCAGGGCATTCGTTGTTTCCACTAGATGACTACATGTTTTTGTTCCCTGGTAGATGTTTGAAAAAGGAATGTAGTGGTTTTACTGTATACTGAAAGTGGCTAATTAAGAATTGTATTTCTCAAATTAGTATTTGGAGCAGGTTCCCTGGAGACTGCCATAGGAAGAAAATTATTTTACTACTTTTTCCAGAAGGTAGTAAAGCTGTAACAGGATGTAAACTTTTCCTATAGTTTCCTATAGGTGAAAGCTGTTGGCAGATAAGCCTTGATTTGTGATTTGGTTTGTCTTTCAGGAGCACCTTTTTGAAGATAACTAAATATTTAAAGATCTATGTGATGCAAGTGAAGTTTTCTGCACTAGACTATACTTTCCTTTTGGTTTGTGTATCCCAAGTGCAACTGGCTTGTGAATTAACTATTTTTTTCAAGGTAAGAACACTGCATCCCAGTGAAAGAATATACTTTCTATTTCAGTGTTATAAAAACATGTTGTGGACAAGTTTGTGTAAAGAAGAAAAGCATGGTGTGCTGGTGACTGAATAATGATTAATCTGTTGACAAAATCACCGTTGTTGGGTAAAATCACTCAGTAAATACTACAGTGTTTAACAACAGTCTTAACAATGGAATGAACAGATCAGTTTGACTTGCATTATCAATATGCTGCTGGCTGCTTTTTGCATTTTGTGATAACAATTACTGCTTACGGGGCTAGAATATCATTCACCAGAGGTAACTCTAATTAGACCATTGTGCATCTTAAGCTGCTATCTCCAAACTGCTCTGTAGCATGGATTTTTGTTAGGCAGCTTCCGCAGCAATAGAGCTTTTCAGTGTTCAGCCTTTGGGGTTTGTGATTGAAGCTTTAAGGCAAAACCTGCTAAAGTTAGCTCTTTGTTGTTAAGAGATCATTGTGAAGCACAGAAACCTAGGTGTGGTTACACCAGAACATACTGGTCATCACAGAATCACTAAGGTTGGAGAAGACTTGTAAGATCATCCACTCCAACTATCAACCCAACACTACCGTACCTACTAGACCATGTCCTCCAGCACCATGTCTACACGTTCCTTGAACACCTCCAGGGGTGGTAATTCCACCGTTTCCCTGGGCTGCCTCTTCAAGTGCCTGACCACTCCTTCAGTGGAGAAGTTTTTCCTGATATCTAGTCTAAACTTCCCCTGATGCAACTTGAGGCTGTTTATTCTTGTCCTGTCACCAGTTACCTGGGAGAAGAGGTCAGCACCCACCTCCCTACAAACTCCTTTCAGAGAGCTGTAGAGAGCGATCAGGTTTCCCCTCAGCCTCCTCCTCTTTAGGCTGAACACCCCCAGCTCCCTCAGCTGCTCCTCATAACATATGAGCTAGAAATTCCATCCCATCTCACGTGGGCGTGCCATGTTGTGGGTACTGCCTAGAACAAAGATGTGAAAGCTTTAATTTTAAACACAAAAGTCCAGAGTTTTTCTGCAGATGAAAGAAAACATCAGGAAGGGGATGGCTAGCATATCAAAAACTCGAGGCCTGCAGGTTGTGTCAGCATTCGCCATCACAAATGGTGTAAAATGGTGTTCCTCAGAGAAATACTTTCTTTTCCCTGGTGTCTTGTATGCATTAGAAGGTCAAGCAAGAACGTGAAAGTGTACTGTCCCATGACTCTGTCGGCAGAAAGCAGACATGTATCTGGCATATTCTGACATCTGTTTTGTGATCTGGGTATGCAGAAGTCAATTAGTTGAAATAAAATCACTGAAGACAATTTTTTAAAGTTTCTAAGTCATTAAGAAGCCTAGTTCAAGGGTTGGGTTTTTACAGATATTTAGTTGTTATATCAATCAGTATTGCAAAGGCAAAGTGATTTAGGAACTTGTGCTTCAAGTCTTGAAGGCTTCTTCTGGAAGTCCATCTCAAAATTTGGCTGCAAAATGTAATGGAACACCTGGACCTCAGATATCCATGTCACTGAAAGTCATTGTGACCTACCCCCTGAAGTGCCTACACCACCTATTAAAATATGAATTCAGATCCAGAATTACACAGAAACTCTTGAAGTTCTTACACTGTTTCCCTTTCATTCTGCGCTGTATTTGTTATCACGCAAAACCCCTTCTCACTGATCTTGACTTTTCAGACATTCTGAGTGGCAGCACTCTCAGAAGCAAATCATCCCCTCTGTTACATGAGGGGAGAGCTGAATGGGGAACTTTCCCGGATGAGCAGGACTCTCTCCCTTCTTTTTTTGGAATAGAAACCATGTTTCTTCAAACAAAATGTTAACACTTAGGTCTTCCAGTTCTGCTTACCCCCTGCCCCAGGCTTTGTAAATGTAAGTGCAGATTATGAATGCATGTGCAGTGTCTGATATTTCTAGGAAGAATACTTTATAACTGAAATCTCTCTTCTCCTGGGGATGAAAGCAAAACAAATTTAAGGATTAAATCACACAGAGGTATAATCCCCAAGGGAAACTTACTTTAGTTATTATGATTATATTACGATGTACGCCTCAGTACAGCAGAAGCTGTGTGAATACCATTTCAGTGGGGAATAATTTTTAGTCTTACAGCCTATAGTACCTTATAATGCATTTCTGGGAGCCTGATGAATAACTACTGCAATCCTCAGACTTCTTTGCTTTCTTCAGTTATTTTGATACTCCTAACCTTCTCCCCTAAAAACGAAATGAAAAGAGCCTGAGATTCTTAAAATAAAAACAATAATTTAGTTAGAGAAGTTTTAATTATGCATTAATTGCATGTCTCGCTATAATTCATAGTATACAACGTTTATACAGTTTATGGAAAAGAACAAGGTGAACCATTTCCGAGTCTAGTCCTGCTTTTGTACTGGTGTAAGAGCCGAGTGATCAAACCAGGTAAGCTTCTGTGCTTGTTCTATGAAAGCCAGTGGTCTGAGGGGTAAGGTGCAGGAAACAAGGACCTTCTGCATACAGTTGTTGCACACTCTGGCATGATACTGCTGACATGGCACCTTGAGGCAGTAGATTAACCTTCCAGAGCCCACTGTGGACCTGATATCGGGGTTCCTTACTGATAGCTGTGTTGAAAAGTGGCATTTTGCATCCCACGATACCCTATGATGGAAATCTACAGCTCTGTTATTAGAAAACAATTTCTGGGATTTCAAATTACTTTTTTTTTTTTTGGAAGATGCAACTGAAGCCTGTCCTGATGTTTGAATGAATATGCGATAAATGAGACTAGCTAAAAGTAAAACAGAATGATGTGGTCACGATATAGCAAATGCTGAGTCACAGGTACTATAGCTGCCAAGCCACACAGCCAGTACATTGCTGTCTGGTGGTGGTGAACAGCACTGTACTGA
Source organism: Eurypyga helias (assembly GCF_000690775.1). Taxonomy (NCBI): domain Eukaryota; kingdom Metazoa; phylum Chordata; class Aves; order Eurypygiformes; family Eurypygidae; genus Eurypyga; species Eurypyga helias. Next base: position 225,683 of record NW_010258390.1, read on the forward strand.
GGAACTTCTGTATCGATAGCAAATGAACTACACTAGGAAACTGCTATTTGGTTGAGTATTAGTGTTTCCTGCCTACATAGTCAGATCCTTATCCTATCCCATATACCATCGTGTTTCACTGTTTGTGTGTACCAAACACCGCAGTGTTTATAGATGCTTAACTAAAGAACAGACTAAGCGACTTGACCAAGGTCACACAAAGAGTGTCTCAGAGCAGGAACATGAGCCCAGGTCTCCAAATCCATAGGCTGGTGTTCTTACCATTAGATCATCCTTCCCGTGAAGACTGAAAATCCATATTGGTTGCATCGTTGCACTGTATACAGCTTCAGAACAGCTGCCTCTAGAATACTGTGCCCCTTACAGAGCACTTCATTACCAGGAAGGTATTGATTGACACATTGGAGGGAGTTCAGAGAAGAGCAACAAAAATAATTAGGGAGTGGAGAGATTGACTGGAGAGATTGATTTATGAGGGAAGATTAAGTGAGATAAATATGCATAGTTTTGGCTCACCTGCAGCTGAGGATGGTGCAGGAGAAGTCTGCAAATATTTAAAGGGTGTAAACAATCAGGAGGAAGAATTACCAATACTCGTCCAATCTATTTGTAATTTGGTGGTACCACATAGTATTGTTGCACGGAGCTTTCTGACAGCATGGCTGGGCCACAGAGCCTGCCTCTGCATGTCCTTCAGGGAAAAAATGGCTGTTGGAGCTATGGCATTGGTGTGACAGTGCAGCAGGGATGCTGCTGTGCGGACGTGGCTGGCACTTGGCAGTGTGTAGCAGTTTCACGTAACAGGATCAGGGACTCTACCTGACGTGAGTTTGGAGGGTGATTTCTGACCTGGAACAGCAGGATCTAAAGCCAGACTTGTACCAAAGGTGTGATACGCTGCAGAGGAAGCAGAATTGTAGTTAATATCACTTGCATCAGGTAATGTCAGTTGCCATGGTGACTATGTCACTTGAGTATTATGGAATAGCAGGGCAAGGAGCCAGGTAAAGCTTGTGGAAATTCGTAGTAGACCTGGATTGCATAATCCCAGTTTTGATCAACCATAGAATGAGTTGGAAGCAAGTTAGCTCAAATAAATCTCCAGATAACTTCTGAAATCCCACTTTTCAAGGAGATAGTGGGTTTCATAATAATAAACCCTCCCTGACCCTGTAGCTTTAATAATTGTAGGTGACACTCACTGGCTGCCTGCAAATAACCAAGGTCCAGAGCTTGCTGGGTGTCATTGTTTATCCAAGACAATGCCCACTGTGTCCTTCTGTGAATATTTACAGGGAGGTTTTAATGAGAAATGGGCTATTCTCCATGTAGCAGGAGACTAAGGTTTCAGTGGTAAAATCCTGACATTAATAGCAAATGATCACGCTCCTGTGGGGACTTTTAGTTATCTTCTCGCTCTTGTGACAGAACAGATTGTCCTTGCTGTGGACTTTGGCAGGAGGGAGCCTCCTGCTCTGTGGTCAGGTCCGTAGCTCTGTGGGATTAGCTTTGGGAACGCTGCTGAGACAGCTGTTAGATGTGCTGCCTGGCTGTGAGCGGGCACTTCTGCAAGGGGCTGGCTTCCCGAGCTTTCCAACAGGTTTTTGGGATTTAGGTTTTGGTTTCTCTTTTGCCTTTCCCGAGGGTTGTGCATGTGTGCTAAAATCTGGTCAAACTGAGAAGAACCTCTTTTCATGTACTGCAGTTTTCACTGACATGTCATCGCTCTAGGCAGAGATGTAGGACTTGTGTCATGGACCCCACTTTTCAGCATACCTGGGAAAATTAAGGGGTCTGACTTTGTTAGGCTGAACTGTCTGTGAAAGTATAAAATTTCACTGAAATCTCTGAAGATTTTCAACCGTATTTTACAGGAACTTTGGCTTTCTCGTATGAAGGAGGATGAGGAATGGGCTTAGTCCATGCCAGAGAAACCGTTGGGGTTATTTTTTCCTGATGGTTTTATATTGTACATGTTAATGTAAAGGAGGAGTAGGCAAAAATTGCATTCAGATGAAGTCAGCAAGCAGATTGCGTAGTGTTGGTGGACAATAAATAGAGTGGAGGGGGTGTGTGCTTGAGGGTTTGGGGTTGTTTTAGGTGGCGGATCAATTTACAAAGACAGTATTCTGCTCTGTGAATATGTGACCAGGAATTAAGCATATCTACAACAGAACCGATGCGTCGATGCGTGCCACTTTGGAAAAGACGCTAACGCGCAGTTGCGTGTACAGAACTTCCCGGGTGAGCCTTCTGGACACTTTCCTGCCCTACCTCCTCTTTCTGTGCCTGTAAAAGAAAAGCCCACAGCTTGTGCTCCCATTCCAACTACTGACTTGTGCATTCCCATTTTCTTTTCTTTTCATTGCAAGCTCTGTTTGTAGTTATACAGTCAGGTCTCCACAGAGTAATTTACTGGCAGAATCTCTCCCAGAATCCAGCTTGAAACCAAGCTGTAAAAACAGCTGAGAGTGTAAATAATTCATGCAGACAATATGACTTTTTTATGTAAATTCGGTGCATTAACCCTCTATTATAATGATGGACGACAGATATGGGCGACGTTGCCTTGGTAAGAGCTAATGGATGGCCGCCATAAATTCACTGCACATTTTATTGTGTTGCTGGAAATTGTGCCTTCAGGCAATGCTGTTTACTTTTATGTAAAACTCAGGGTTCCCTAAATATTACAAATATTTTACATCCGACTCCTCAGCATTTGGGCACAGCACACAAATCAAGCTTTCTTCATCTGAGTTGTAATTAAAGGTTTGGGTTTTTTTCAGGGACAATTATCTAAAACTATAAAGAGAAATATTTTTTCCCCTTTAGATGTTCAGTCGTTGATGTACTAGCAAAACCTTTGAAGAAAGATATTAAATAACTGCAACATATAACTTTGCATTAGGCTGTATGTTGTATGCATACATAACAAATTTGGAAATAGTTTCTTGTTACTGGTTTTTATTTTTTACCATTTCTTGTGCTTAGTTACACATAAAATACTCATTCTTTTTTTGTTTTCCCCAACACATATGCTTCTCTCTATAATTCATATCTATTTTATCAGGGTAATTCTCTGAACTATGTCCTTGAGGAATTCTGTCTCAGTAAACATGGAAACTTATGTTCATTTCGGGGAATTTTAAATAAAGAATTTTTGGTTACTTTTAGGTTTCTTATGTTTCTGTTTTGCACAAACCTTAAGTAAATTGGGATGACACAGGTGATTTTTCTCACATCAAATGGTTTCAGCAAAGCAGATGTACTGGAGTATAATGTTTTCTCTATAAGTTTTTTTCATATATAATTATAATAAGTATGCGATTAATTCACCTTAATTAAACCTTCAATTTAATCTCAGTACACTGCATCTTTGGAAAGAGAAAACAAGAAAAAAACAGTCATGTGTAGAAAAGGATACTACTGCTTCCGACAGTGTGACTGGAATCCCATTTGTAACAAAGGTAGTCAGCATCGGAAGCAGCAGCGTGTTCATCCCTCTGCGTGTGTGCCAAACACCAGTTGGCCAGAGGACCCTAATGACCAGAACAGTCTCTAGGGAATCACCTGTGTGGGAGTTCATCAACAAACTCTATTGGAATTTCTGCGGGATACCTTATAGGTTAGTCATGATAAAGGCATGTTCTCTGTCTCCTCCTTTCAGTTGAATGTACCATTTCTTGGCAGTTTTGTTTTGATACCTATACAAAAAAATGCTGCACAAAGTTGAATGAGTGATTTCAACAGAGCTAGCCCAAGTAGAAAGGCATTACACTTTCCAAAAGACCCTAATTTCCTGAGGACTAAATAGAAAGCACACTGTAAGAGAGGGAAGAAACACTGAATGAAAGAGGAATGCAACAACTATGTGGAGGGGAGGAGGGGGAAAGGCTAATGAAATCACTCTTGTGAATCGCATGTAGTATTAAGCAAAGGCTAAGAGTTTAATTGCACGTAAGCCTATTTAATAATTGGATTTATTTTGTGTCCTGACTATGCATGCTCCTTCCAACTATATTAGGAATGTCACAAGATAAAAGTTCATAAGCGGTAACCAAGGGCATTGACTTATTTTTTCAGTCTTTAATATTGACTGAAATTCCTAAATTTGGACTTTCAGATTTTCCACCTTATTCTTCTGACGTGCATTACTGCCCTGAAGCCACTTTGCAAAATTCATAGCGGCTTTCACATGCTCTGATGCTTCTTGGGACCAATTCAATCTTGAACAATGGATGTGTGTGCAGTAGAGCCATGAAATGTTACACAGGAGATCATGGGCTTATTCCCCAATAACATTTTGATTTGTAAAGTATTCCACTACACAAAACACACACAGGAGACAACATTAAAAAACATTAGAGACCAGAGCCAGCAAGACAGAAAGGTGGCTTAAAATACAGATTGACAGCATGGCCTGGGATGTAGGCAGGACACACTAAATAATCGGTGGAAGTGGTATGGAAAGTGTTTTCAATATTTTACATTGTTCGGTCGTTTAACAAATCTCTCCTGGGACAGCATTTTGCCTTTTAAACAAAAAAATCACTAGTATCCAGTCAATTTTTTTCCCTATTGTTTAAAATGCATGTCTTTTCTGTAATTCACACACATATCCAGGGAAGGCCAGTTTTCCAGTCTTGCCCCTTGTCCAGTGTGTTTCCGTGCAGAGCAGACACAGATGTGGAGGACCGGGGGGAGGTATAGGGCAGATCTGCTTTTCCTTCCCCACCAGTTTGAGCTGTTTGAACACGTTATCGTCTATAATCCAGGGCGCAGAAATGTTCAACTGGACGCCGTTCCTCTATACCTCATATAGTGCAGAGTATTCCTGGATCCCTGGGTCAGTACCATGATCTGTTAATGATATGCAGAGCATGAGGCATCATTCTGTCCAGGTGTGCAATTTAAAGGTCAAATGTTCTGAACTCTTGAATATTAATGTATGTCTGTCACCCTGTCCTGGACAATTTGCTTTCATGTAATTTGTTGAAAGCACTAGAAGACTTTGGCTGCGCTGGGGAAAACAGCACTTTCTGCCCAGTGCTGCTGTGTGACAGCGTGTATCTCAGGTGAGAAAAGGAAAGGAAGATGTATTTTGAGGTGTAGGAAGGCTTGAAAGCAGGCAGGCTGCCTTGTAGGATTGTGAAGGGAACACTTCTCTTTCTAGTGATGAACGCAATTTGGGTCAGTCCAAATACAATACGCAATTATAGATTAGTGCAGGTCAGAGAAGTCTAGATAGGATCTATCTATGAAATTAAAGACCTTTTCTTAAGAACGTTACTATTCTGGAGAAAATTACTATAGTCTTTGTTGGATATTCATAGAATCATAAAATGGTTTGGGTTGGAAGGCACCTTTTGAAGGTCTGTCCAACTGCAAACTCTACCAAAGCTCTGTCTCTACCTTCTTTACATGAGTGGGATAAAAGTGAGGACCTCTTGGAAAGGTGCTGGGAGAACAGGATGTCCCTATGTACGCTTGGTTAATTTAGGGGTCATGAAAAGAATGACACCCAGGCTGGCCCACCCATTTCTCATCTCTAAGCGCAGCATTGTCAATATAAAGGGGTTTGCTAGCCCTCTTCCTCTCTGTTTAATACATTTAAGTACTGCACTCTGCATATGAAGAATAGTGATGTTATCAGAAAGCATTCAAAAACATATGTTTTAATGAAATGTGTTGACAACTGCTGAAGTAAAGTTTTTGTTAAGTCTCAAGAGTTTAGCCATGACAAGCAGTATTAATGAATTGAATTAATTAAAAAGCATTTCAAGATGAAACAGGGCCTGTTCTATGTGAAATGCTCTATACATTAGACAAGCATTATGGAAATCACTGCTTTGTACTACACTGTAATGCAGCCATTTATAAAAGCTTCTCAAGATCCATGGATAGCAGTAATTTGGGCTTAGCGTGTCTTTGAAATTCATTGAATACAGCATGTGCTATTTAAAAGCATGAAATCTGGATAGTTCCACTGCCATCAAAGTTCGTACGGCTTGGAGAGGGAAACGGGAGCTCAACGTTACTGGAATGAGCGAGTGGGCATGGAAACAGGATGAGCCAGAAAAGCACCTGCCGAGCACCAGCAGAGACTGGTGCTGATGCCTTTAGGAGCGGGCTGTCTGACTAGCAATGGCTCGGGATCCCAAATTAGTCTGAAATGTGAGTCATTTTACTAAAAGAATCATTCATCTTCTCTCTGCTCTTCTCTGCTTGTCTGCCATGAACTCCTCTCCTTTATGGACAACCACTGTTCTTTACCATGTCTTCTCCTTTTTAGGTTGTTTTTGTGCCCTCTCTGAGTAATACGATCCCTGCAACCAGTGGCATTGCAGAAAAAGGTGTATTCCACATCTGATATCCCTACAGTGGGCAGAATAGTCATCTGAGTGTGTGTCCAAGTGAGACCTTTCTCTCTGTGTGTGATGCTGTTCACATGAGCATCTGGCCATGGGCCTAAGAAACCAAATGTGAGAAAGGGTAGTGCTGTCCTGTAGCAGACCCAGGGAGATGGGTGTCCTTTGGCAGCCTGGAGCAAAGGGCAGTTCTGCCTCACTGCTAAAATCAGTCATAAAACAAGAGTCCTCTGCAAGAAGCTTTTGCCAGTGGGAACTGTCTATCTGCTTGTACAGAGGGAGAAAACTTACTTGGCTTGAGTGAGGATTGTGACTTGGATTTGGATGAGTAGGGTAACAGTGTCAACACATGACACATTAAAAGAATATGTCTTTACAAAGATGCTAGATGTTTAATAATATTTTAATAAAAATATTAAGATCTTCCTAATAAGATGTTCTTCATAATCAAAATATGAAGGGTGAAAGATGAGAGAGAAACTGAAAACCAATATGATTTCACACGTGTAGTGAAGGTTGTTTCGTTTTATGTGTTTCAGGATTTGGCTTGTAGCAGACTTTTTCAATTGGATACACATTTATCTGTCTGTTTTGTCATTTGTCTGGGTCTTAATAAAGCAGGTTACATCCTTCAAGGAGAAGTATCCACAAAACTGTCAGTAGATTTCAAATGTTGTAATATATTAATGCTGACCATTCAATCAGGAATATGACCACGCGGTAGAAAAGAAGGAAAAATCCAAAATGACATGAGTGTCAGGTTCCTCAAGTGATGTAGACCGACACTTAAAGGATAGTAAGGTTTGCTAAACACTTAGCCTAGTGCACATGCTTCTAAAATTCATTAGAGATGTTGCTTGGAATATCAGTAAATCTGACAGGCAGCCGAGTTGTTTAGCACGAGGGATAATTTGGCCCTTAGTGTGTTGGGATGCAATTTTGGCAGCTCTTTTCCTAAAATGCTTGGGGAGATTCATCCCGTAAGCAGGTATGATTCTGCTCCGTAGAAAAACTACGAGAGCTTGTTCTGCTACTTCACGAAAACATGAGCAATATGTTTGCACTTGTCACAGTTAACATTTGCATTTCGTATCTGCATGGTGAGAACTTTAAGCTTGCCTCTACCTGCTGAGCAGGCACAGGTAGCGTTTGTGTCTGACCAAAAGCAGTCTCACCCCCCTGGCTAGCTGCTGTACTACATGTAGAGCAGTATCTGCCAAAATGAGGTCTAGCACTTTCCCTTCAGACTCTCCATGCTAGCCAGGCTCTAGAAAGAACCAAAAAGCCTTTTCTATGTAATCATGCTGTTTTTAAGGGCTGAAGAAGCCTGGCCTTCATTAACTGACTAATTAAGCTGAGTCGTGCTGGCAGGTAGTACCTGTGAGAGGAAAGCGAGTTATGAAGGGGATGGCAGCTTTCTCCTAATGGATCAGGACTGGGGTGGGAGGTGGAAGAGTGAGATGGTGCACGGGTTTGTGTGGCTGCAGCAGTAGATTTAGGGTGACTTTGAGACTTCAGCCTCAATTCTTTACTAAGTTTTATTTAGTAGCACATGTAGATTCTACGCAGGCAAGGTACTGATGCAGATCTGTGTGTAACGCTGGGCTAGGCTTCTGCTTTAGTGTAGTAAACAAGAGATATAGCTATTAGCAGCTGCCATGGCAGGAATAACTAAGGCAGTCTTTGGGAAGAGCCATTCAGCATGGAAGGCGCTCAGCTTGTCTCTTATTACTATGCCCTGGATCCGTAAGAGGATCACTACTCTCCAGGGCCTGGGAAAACTCCTGCTCAAAAATAAGCTGTACGTCGTCGCAGAGTAGTTGCCAAAATAAAATCTCAGTTGTTGCTCCATGCTGTGAAGGCCTGAAGAGCTGGTAAAATAGTTGGTTGTGTGGCTGTGGCTTGTTGCTCCAAGTGAGTATGAAGGAGGGAAGTTCAAGGAACAGAACTAACTGCCCCTGCTCGAGAGATTGGTGTTCCTTGAGGTCAGTTATGTCCCAAGAGTGGTGTGTCCTGAGACCACGCTGTGTGTCGGGCAGGGTGACAGCAAGCACGCAGCACAGCGAGTGTGATAGAAGCACAGGTCTAGGATGCTGGGCAAATGCTTGTTTCTGCTGACGGATGGTTAACACCAAGGTGTCCTACGGTAGTGCTGGTTTTGAAGACCCGTGCATTGTAAAATTCTATCTGTGTACCTGTGGCACAACTGAACCTTGGCTCCCAGAAGATAAAGATGTTTTAACCAGCTACTTAAATAGCCAAATAATAATCTCTAGCTTTGCTTAACCAGCTGATCCTAGAAATTATTTAAGATACAAAGTTCAAGACAAATGCTGACTAATTCTATTACCAGTAATATTTGCTAATTTTTAAATTATCAATTTGACTGTGGATGGGTGTATGGTTTTTTTTCATTGATTGCTTTTCCACTTAGCAAACAATCTGTTTTGACTGTGATTTAGCTCAGTTCTGGGCTGTTGGACCAGCATGTTTAAGTCAAAATATCCAGTTGATTCCTAATAAAACTGCTACAGAATTTTAAAATCCAAAGAGTAACTGACTCTATGTACAAGTGGGAAAGTAAATAAAATAGGGGAGGTAGCTACTTGTGAGAGAAACAGCAGTAAGAAGGGCAGAATGACATGGTGATAATAGAATAAGAAATATCACTTGTATCAATTCATTACAGAGAATAAACATCTTTAACCCAGTCAGGATCAGCTGTAGTCAGAAAGAAGGGAAGAAAACCGGTGTTCTAGTCTCTTATTGCTAGAATCTCAAGATGGAGCTGCGGCAGCCCTGAGACAGTTGGTCAGACACGATGCCCTCTGTTGTCATTTACTTTTAAGAGGAGCAGAAGGAGTCTTGTCCAAGGGGAATTATTTTCTCTGACTCTTGGAAAGGATGGCTGGCTAGCTTTGAAACAGTTTCTAAAGAATGGAGGGGGAACAGTTTCATAACACACAATACTTTTTTTTTTTTTCTTCACTCAGTCACAGCTGAGAAGAGCATCTGTAGTAGTTAAATGAACATGACCATTAATCACTTCAAATGATGTAACATACCCAGACTACGTAACAACTAGTGCTTGAATTATATTTTGCAAGGAGTGATACGGTTGCAGTTCACCCGGAAATCCTGGCTGGAATCTGTATCTAACCCCAAGTGAAGTAACTTTGTGTTCTCAGTTCTGCACAGAGTAGAACGGTAATCAGAATTGTGATAGCATCGCCGAACTACTTATAAGACACTGGAATTTAATTAACATTTAAAAACTAAAAATCCTTGTAGTCTTCTCCAAGGAGAAATTGCTGTATATGGTAAGGCAGAAGGTAACACTCCAGAACCTAGGGCACCAGCCAACCTTGCATGTTGGGCATGCGGGCTCGCTGGACAGACATAGTCTCTCATACACATGCAGTTTACTACTCATGAGAAGAAGGAAGTCTGAGCCCTTGCTGAAATAATGGCAGGGAGGGTCGTCTCAAGTGCTTTTCTGATCTTTAACCTCTTGATGCTGCTCTATGTTTCTTCGAAGGAGCAAATAGGCAGCCTTGCCACACAGACTTGAGGGTAAAGCGCAGTAGTTACCGGTTCTAAATAGTTCACCACCTCACAATAATACAACAAAAGTCTAGTCAACAGCCCCCAAGACAGGGATGAAGATATTCATCCAAACTGATGAGGCTGCTATTAATTAGGATTGTTAAGTGATAGTTACACTTTTGTTAGTATTGCAATTTGGAGATTTAACTAACAAACCTAATGGGGCTACTCCTGCAAGATGTTAATTAGATATGGCAATTCCACTTACCCGTGCAGCCGCAGCACACAACCATCACACATCAATATTTAATTTAATTACTGATGTTGTGGTGCAAGTCACATCTGATTTAAGAGATAAATATGCTTAATTAATAATGAGATAAAACACATACAGTGTGTCACCTTTTGTCATTTGAGCTTTATTAGGTATAGTAAGAAAAGACAAATGTCAGCATTGGAGAGGCCGTGACATGGTGCTCTGCATGTCTGCATGATCTTTGTCCTTCAAGTTACCTGAGCTCACGCTGTATTATAAATACGGCAACCTGAGTGCAAGTGTGCAGGGCACCATTCTACATAAAGATACACTTGTGTCTTGAGTATGTCATCATTTACTTCTTTTTTTTTGCATAATTAAAAATCTGACCATTCATCTTGGATGATTTGTAGCATCTACAGATACTCATTTTATCAGGCTTGATCACAGTATTCTAATTTGTGTTGATGTGGCCCAGTACAGAGGCCAGGTGTGAAAGAAATCGTTCTGCAGCAGCATCCTTTGGAAGTCGGTCTTCTTTCCATTGGCATTGGACATTATTTATTCAGAGCTTCCTACAGGAGGCTGTTGAGAACAGTGTATATGACACTCGTGCCACAAGGTAGAGTTCTGGAAAGGTGCATGCAGAAAGATGGCTTACCACTTTGTGAAGTATGGGGGGAGAAGAGGACAGACAGCTAGGCCTCAAGGCTAGTTATAGTGAGTAACCATATTAAAGCAGCTTCCAGTCAGGACTGGATCCCTAATTCATAAGGGGCTTTATAACCTGGACTGCCAGTCTTGGCCCCAAAGACTTAAAATACAAATCAAATTAATAAATAGGTACCATACAACCAGTGCCCCAGATCTGGTGAAATTAAGGAAATTTTTCATGTTCATATTTTTTTGTGGAGGATCAAAGTCTTAGAAGGTCCCCCTCTATACGCAGTGTCCTTTGTAAGCCTGTGCTTCCAGGGGTTCACATGCTAGCACTAGAAGTTTGTGTGGGTTGAAACTTGCTATGCAAGATCTTTGCCTGAGGGCCATTTGGTTTGATGTGTTTGACAAAATTTTAAGAGCTCCTAAGTTAACTGTGCCAAACAAATAGTTTCCTAGAGGCTGAGAAGGTTTTTTGGAACTTCCTTGAGGGAAAATTCTCAATTGGCAAAAAATCTATGAAAGTAAAAGCAACTTATGACATTGTAACCTACTGAAACATATATTAATCTCAGATTCATCTGTAATGGGTTTTTTTCTATACAGTATATAACTCTATTATTAGTACTGAGATTAGCTAGTGTAATGGGAACCTGTTGGGCCATCAAGAATGGTTAGTGAAGGAGACCATTTCAGTATGGTCTGAGAGCTCCCCTCAGAACCAAAAAGAGACAGCCAACAAATCAAGACTGGGAAAGCCTCCAGCTGCCCAAGCCTAGGCCAATACCCACTTGTCCAAAAGAAAACTCACTGGAGAGTAAGACGGAGAACACGAATGCGCAAAGCATAAGGGGCAAAAGTCAGGGAATAACGCCAGTGCTTGCAGTGGAGGGAGACTCTTCTTCAAGGATAATAAAATAGAACTGCTGTGTTTTCAGCTCCATGACCCAGTATTGTTGGTGGCCACTGTGATCTATTGGTATGATGGATGCACTGCAGAGTTTCCAAAGGGTGTGACTGAGGTGTGGAATTCAGCAGTGCTGAGCTCACACCTTCTGTCAGCTGCCAGCAGTGGGAGAGGCATCCTGGGACCTGTTCCCTCTAATTACACTCCCTGGTCTTGACAAGTAAATGCATCCAGAATCAGAAAATGGGGGGTGGAGGAATCTGTGGAACCCATAGCTCCACCAGCCAAACCTAACATTGAGGAGTGGTGGATTTAGGAACGCTTTCCCCACGAGACCAGCAGCCTGGATGACTAGCCAAGAAATGTATGGGAGACAAGGACTAAACCTCTTTGAGAAGAACCTGTAATTTTCCCCCAGGAGAGAAACAGTGCTGCAGCTGGAAGGACATGGTAAGGGCAGCACTGCCTCCAGCTCTGTCTGGGCATACTGCAAATCTGCAACTTGCATGGGAACACTGAGGCTGAACATCACCGTAACGTACATGACAGTGTACATTCATCTGAAGACAAGTGGAGGAGGTAATAGTACAATCCACAGTGATTCGGCTTTGAGAATGTGCAGCACAGGTTATACCATGGGTATGCCCTGGGCAGAGACAGACTGTGGTAGTTGTGCCAGGATCAGTAGCTACAACGGAGGTGTAGCATAAAATTAACCTCTTGCAACGAAGTTGCACAGGTTGATGGAGGCTTTGTCCTACTGTGTGGTTAGCAGCTGACTTGATATGTGTGGCACAAGAGAGTCCCGTTCTGTCTTCCTTACAGTGCTGCTTTGGTAAAAATTTGTTTCTTCCCTTTTATTTCTAAGAGCTTGCAGTCTAATCCTGAGGTAGTCCTGAATGCTACAGTTTTATATTGTCATGACGAGATTTTATGAGTTCCGTATGTGGGCTCTGTGTGCCACGAAGTAGACCCATGAGCTGATGCAGAGTATTAGAAAACTGGCTGATCTTTCATGGAGGCAAAGGCATGCAGGGAAGTGTTAATATTCTTTGTCTCTTCTTTCCTCCTCTTCCTCCAAAATTCCTACCTGTCCTCACTGGGGAAAAGCTGAGCACAGTCTAGCCCAGACTGATGATTCCAGCGAGCACGTGTAATGCCACTAGCACCGACATGCGTGAAATCCCCCCTCACTCTTTCTGCAGTACACTTCTAGAACAGGGCCTGGGGCTGTCCCTTACGGTTCAGGCAGCAGCAGTCACTTAGCACAGGCAGTTGTAGCACTCACCTGCCCAGCTTGCCTGACTTTTCCGGACTTGCTAATGCCTGTGGGAGATGAACTTGATCCTCCAGCTCTCCTTGCTATTTGCATGCTTCCTAGAGACTTGCTTTTGTAGTAGTGCCCAAATCTGGTCACAGGATTTGGGAAGGCAGCATGCCACTGATGATTATTGATAGCAGATGACATCCAGCAATATAGGCTGAAGCAGATTAAAGATTAGGACAGTCATTTGACAAGGGAATAATAGTCACTCTCTCCTTGCCGCAGAGAACTGTTTCTGGCCTCTGCAGTTTATAATACCTGCCCAGTATTCTCACTGTCCTCGTCATTTATACTTGACATGTTTCTGAGAAGCTGCAACTTTAGGCCCCTTTTCCTGTGAATGAGGAATTTAAAATTGTTTTTTTCCAGTGTTCATTATTTTGCACTTGTCTTTACTAGTAGCTAATGGAGTTGTGTTGCAGAAGACTCACAGCTGGATATGACAGTCAGAACCAGATGTTCACACCCTAGGCCAGACACAGCTGTTTCTCTGTAGCTGGCAAGGGATGCAGAACAAGTAAATGCAGAGACAGCAAGCCTGAAAAAAAAATCTGAGGTAATCAGGCTGAATATGCCTGGAGATTTAGGCCATCTGGAAGATTGCCAGAGGGCTATTTATTTTGATGTCTACACCTGCTGAATGGGAATGCTTTGTGTGAACTCAAAGCTTTAAGTGATACTGTCTCTCTCCCTTTCTCAGCACTCCACTCCCTCTAGGCAGTGTTGCTTGCTTGATAAATTGTGCTTTACAACTTAGGTTTGGAGTTTTTTTTAACGCTCCTAAAACTTACCTTGTTTCCTGGCTACTGATGAGGGTAGAAGGAAAGCTTTGCAGCACTGGAGACTAGAAAGGCAACCCAGTGTCACAGGCTGCTACGTGGAGGGTTGAAGTCTGTAGGCAGCGTAATCTGCTAGATGTGTGGTGGGCCACTGGAACAATTTTCTTTGCCCTATTTATAGTGAATTCCCGTAAGCTTTTTGCCTACCGTTGTGTGCACACTACACCTTCACGTGTGTAGCGTAACAGATTCATCCCGCAGTGCCCCATCTGGCTCAGCCCTGCTGGCGTGCGATCCCCTTCCCAGGCAGCATGTGCCTGCCTCGCTGTCATCTTGAAAGCTCTTGGGGTTTTTATTTTGCAAAAGTTTTGCTGTTGATAGTGGTGATGAGCATGTTCCTACAGAGATGAATGTTTGATTAGGATGATTTCTCAGGGCTAAGGCAGGATTTTTGGACAAACAAGACCAAGAGGATCAGGGATAGAAGGACGACTATCTCGAAGCTGCTTACAGGGTGAAGGTTTCTCAGAAGCTGCTGGTTTCCCCAAGTTCCTGTGCTGCTGTATGGAAATGAGAACATCTCACAGGTGAGAAAGCAGTTACCTTAAGGAGTGATGTCCACTGCTGCAATAGTCATCTTCTAAACTAACCACACAAAAGTCTATCTTCTCTTGTATTTGATTTTTACCAGTGTTTTCCTGGTCATTGTTCTGGTGCATTCAGCATAATTCTCTGAGCAATATTCTACTCTCACACTCTCTGCAGCCATCTCCCCAGCGTGTGCTGAGCAGTAATCCTGTTGTAGTTGACATGCAGCATATGCAGCTGCACTGATGATAATTGTGCCCACTGCTGTCAGTACCCGTTCCTGGTTCCCAGATGTGCAGCAAACAAGCGCTTTTTTTTCTTCTTTTTGGTGCTTGTGTACATGACGGTTCTTCAAATGCTGTTACTGTTCTGTACTGGTTTTGGTGGGGATAGAGTTCATTTTCTTCATAGTAGCTCATATGGCATTGCCTTTTGCATTTGTGATGAAAATAGTGTTGGTAACACACTGGTGTTTCAGTTATTGCCAAATGGTGCTTACAGAGCATCTAGGCCTTTTCTGGCTCTCACATTGCTCCCCCACCAGCGAGTAGGCTGGGAGTAGGTGAGAAGCTGGGAGGGGACATAGTTGGGACAGCTGACACCAACTGACTAAAGAGATATTCCATACCATATGATGTCATGCTCAGCATATGAAGCTGTGGGGAAGGAGGAGAAAGTTGAGGTACGTCCAGTTATGGTATTTTTCTTCCCAAGTAACAGTTACATGTGATGAAGTGTGCTTTCCTGGAAATGGCTAAACATCTGCCTCTCTGCTGACGGAAAGTAGTGCATGAATTCCTTATTTTGCTTTACCTCTTAAACTGCCTGTGTCTCAACCCACTAGTTTTTGAACTTTTACTCTTCTGATTTTCTCCCTATTGCTACTGAGGGGAGTGAGTGAGCAGCTGTGTGGTGCTGAGCTGCCTGCTGAGGTTAAACCATACCACATCCCAAAGGCGATAGTCAATTCAGTGGATTATCTGAAAAAGTACCATAGTTCTCCCTCAGTTTCCCCACTTTTGCTGAAGGATACAGTGGATTTCCTAATCTTATTCCTATGGAATATCTGTTTCTTAACCTGACCTGGATAGTGGAAGAACTGACGTGTTATGCTATGATGCTTTGCCAGGGGAAAAATGTAGGTTTTCTCTGATTATTTCTTGGTTTCCATTAGCAAATAGGTGAACTACAGAGAGTACTTGAGCTGACACCTTTGAAGGACACCAGATTTTAAAACAAATAAAAGGGGATCTACTGTGTGTTATAAGCAATAATCAATAATTAAAAGCCTTCTTAAAGCATTGCTGAAGAGTACTTCAGAAGAAAAGTAGTTATACTGCATTTCATGCTTAATTCAATGTCAATTAGCTGATTGTTAACTTCCCTCCAGCTAAATCTTGTTCAGCACAGAGAAGAGAAATCAAAAGCATTCTAGCTTTAACAAGCCTAGTGTTTCAATCATTCATCTCTGCCCGCAGGCTCAAAATCAATGTCAACAGACGTTTCATTGCAATTTTATCAGCCATTTCTGCATGTCACTGTTTTCTTGGCTGCCCTGATTGTCCATGAAAACCGTCTGTGGGAATCAGAATTCATCTTGAGCAGAAAGCCGAACAGACCTCACTTATTCTTATCTAAGTCACGGTGAGGTTCCCTTTCATCTAGGTAATAGCGAGCGCTGGTGTCCACCTGAACTTGCTAAAC
>NW_010258391.1:0-455 GCF_000690775.1 Eurypyga helias
AGAGAGTGGGGTGGACGGACAGACGGACACTACCAACCACGCCAAGATGGGTTGGGTGCAACAGGTTGGGTGGGACAGACGGATGAATGCGCTCAACAGGGTGAGGCTGGGTCAAGGTCAACACTCCAGGAGACTTGATGGATT
Source organism: Eurypyga helias (assembly GCF_000690775.1). NCBI lineage: Eukaryota > Metazoa > Chordata > Aves > Eurypygiformes > Eurypygidae > Eurypyga > Eurypyga helias. The sequence continues at coordinate 145 of NW_010258391.1, forward strand.
GGGGTGGACGGACAGACGGACACTACCAACCACGCCAAGATGGGTTGGGTGCAACAGGTTGGGTGGGACAGACAGATGAATGCGCTCAACAGGGGGAGGCTGGGTCAAGGTCAACACTCCAGGAGACTTGATGGATTGGGGTGGACGGACAGACGGACACCATCAACCACGCATTGGGTTTCGTGGTCAAGGAGCCACCACAGGTTGGGTGGGACAGATGAACGGACGCGCTCAAGAGAGGGGATTATGGTCAACAGTCCAGGAGATCTGACAGACGGGGGTGGATGGACAGACGGACACCACCAACCACG
>NW_010258392.1:0-1821 GCF_000690775.1 Eurypyga helias
TGACGGGACAAGGGGTGATGGGGTTTGAACGGGAAGGAGGAGATGGAGATGGGCCATCAGGAAGGAATTCTTCCCGCAGAGGGGGGGAGCACTGGGACAGGTTCCCAGAGAAGCTGTGGATGCCCCATCCCTGGGAGTGTCCAAGGCCAGGCTGGATGAGGCTTGGAGCACCCTGGGCTATGGAAGGGGTCCCTGCCCATGGCAGGGGGTGGGACTGGGGGGGCTTTGATGTCCCTTCCCACCCAAACTGTTCTATGTGACAAAGCTCTCCAGGAGACACACGGGAGCTCAGCTCTGTGCATTTGGACACTAAACTGTACCTTTTCCTTTACCCATGAGCACGCAGACTCTGCTCATCCCTAACTTTTCTGTCCTGCCCTCCCAACCCAAGCCTGGTTCCTCTGATGCCTTTTCACATCACATTTTCTGTGTCAAGTATGTTTCTTTAGCACTAAAGAAATGAAATTTCCCTGAGAAAATGGACATGGTCATCTCAGAGGAACAGAGATTCCCCTGCACAAACAGATGGCTCTGGCCAACCAGGAACTTGTAAAAACTCTGGGAGACACAACTCCTGGCATTTTCCTGGAGGTTTTAATCCACGTCTCTTCTGTAGATCATATCTTGCAAATAGTCCAGTCATTAAAAAATCCATCCGAAAATCCAGAGCTATCCAAAATCAATTTGAAAATCATTAATTAAGAACAAAGTGAGTCTCTCTTGATTCATCCTTACCTTAGTTATTGTCTGAGGGGAAAAATGGCTCTCTTTGTAGCTCTACATAACGTGCCACATTCAGCCTTTTCCCTTTGATTCAGCCCAGTGCAGCACGTTGAAGGAGAAGCTGGAAAACAAGGGACATGATGAGGTTTTGGGAGTTCCTCCAGGAGAGAAAAACGACTTGCTCTGCGTCTCTGCTTCTTTGCCAAGAGCTGAGCCTGCAGCCCATGAAAAATTACCTGATCAGTCAAGAAGGATGGGAGTTGTCTGGCGGAGGAGCTGCAAGGCTCACAGGGTCTTTCTGCTGATGTTTATTTATGAGTAGTGATCCTGAGCAGGAGGAATATTTAAGTTTTTATGGATGAACCTGAGGTCTGAGTGATGGTTTCTCTCCTGGGACCTGCGTTCACCTGAGTTTTTGAGGCAATAGTAGCAAAACACTCCCTTGTAGCAGGAAGTCTGTATCGTCTCTGCTCTGAATCAGGACCGGAGAGATGGAGAAGTGACGGATTTCTGTAGTGAGCTGTGCACAACCCTGTCTGCACACATGCACACGGCTGAAAATCTCCTTCCAAGGTGTCAAATACCATTCACAGTGTCTTACACCTTGCTGTGACTAATCATGGGAGCCAAGCCATCTGACCCTGAAGCCAGAGGAGAAGCGGGGGCTAGTGGAGCCAGTGATGGCACCGTGGTGCACAGGGTGTAATTAGCCAGAAGACCCGAATGTGGGCACCACGGGCAGCACACGCTCAGGGGGTCGTGGCGTATGTCGCTGCACGGGAAGGTTGGCACACGGGGGGCACATGCAGTCAAAGCAGAAGAGAGTCCTCAGTTTGCAGGGATTTGGACAAATCTGGCAAAAGCCATCCGCGTGGCACGGGTGAGCATCACACACGGTGGGGGTGTGCTGTGGTTTTACCCCAGGCAGCCACCAAGCACCACACAGCTGCTCGCTCACGCCCCCGATGGGCTGCGGGAGACAGTCAGAAAAGTGAGAAAATTAATGAGTTAACGGCAGTTTAACAGGCAAAGCAAAATCTGCCCATGCAAGCAAAGCAAACCAAGGAATTCATTCCCCACTTCCCATGGGCAGGCAGG
>NW_010258392.1:2148-5144 GCF_000690775.1 Eurypyga helias
ATTCCCTCTACCCCAGCCCAAACCAGCACAGGGTGTCACCAGTCCTGGGAAGATTTGGGTGGGTTTGGTGACAGCCTTCTGGATGTGCAGCCTTGGGGTCCTGGAAACAGAGACTGACTGTGAGAGTCAGAACAGGAGAGGAGCAGCACCCTCCCCCCAGGGATGACATCCCACCCCGCGTGGTGGGATGGACTGGGAAAATCTCTTGGGAGGCCTCACTGTTAAGGTGGAAGTGTGGCCACACTTAAACACCCCCAGGGTCTGCAGGCGGGTTCACTGCCTCGACCCCAGAAGCTGGAGCATCCCCAGGCGCTGGGAGGGATCCAGCTCTCGTGTCCCTGGGGACAGCGCTGCCTGTGCCTCGTCTCTGCGGCACTTCCATTTCCTACCTGGCAGCCGGGCAGAGGCACGCGGTCTGAGCTGGTTTCGATCCTGTCGCACTTGACACGTAATTCAGATGAAGAGGATGCTCTGGAGGATGGCCCTTCCGTGACAAGCGGGGCGGAGCGGTAGGTGACAGCTCCATCAAAACTCACGTGGGCTCTGGGGTTGGCAGAGCCCATGCTCTCAGCAGCTCTGTAACCGGCAGTGGATGAATACTGATCTCGTATAGAATCAAATATTTATTCAGAACCATGCAAAATAAAGCATTTATGAGCCTCTAAAAGAAGCTAAATTGTCTCAAGACAAGGTAAACCTTTGATGTTTAATAACCTGTATTATAATAAGTATCTGCTTTGAAAAATAAGAAATGAAAATTGAAGTCTTTCAAGCAGAGCAACAGTTCACCTGCAGCAGATTGGCTTAGAAGACATTTTAATATATCACCGAATTCTTACCGTCCCTGACCAGCACGCTCGGCGCCGCACCCGCCGGACCTCTGGGGCAGGCGCAGCGAGGCTCTCGGAGCGGCGCAGGGACGGCTTGGCTCAGGACGCGACTCCAAGCCGGGAACGGGTTTTAAAGCAGCTTGTGGTGGGTGTCCTAAAAAGCAGGGAAAACAAACACCTGGGAGAGCGCTCCATGCAAAGTGAGGCATTTCCTTCTCTAGTCCCCAGCCTAAAAGTGCAGCTGCTTTTTCACACCACAGTTATTTTCCTCTATAAAAAAATTATTGTGCAGATGGGTGGAAAGCAGGAGCCACTGACCTGCTGGCTTCCCATGTGGGCAGTGAAACCAGCTGCTTCTCCCAAGCCGTTGAGGGCGGGCAGACACTGGGAGAGGCTTCCTGGAGAGGTGGGTGATGCCCCCAGGCTGTCACAGGCATTTGGACAACACCCTCAACAAGGTGCTTTAGCATTTGGTCGGCCCTGAAGTGGTCAGGCACTTGGACAACTCCTCTAGGCCCCTTCCAGCAGAACTGTGCTCTTCTACATCACAAAGCAGGAATAAAGCATTGCGAAATAAAGGGGGTTTTTTGAAAGGTGCATGCTGTAAGGGACTGCCAGCTTGGTGCTTTCGCCAGGAGGCAGGCAGACTCCAGACAGAAACATCACGGTGCCTTGGATAAGCCCCAGAAGCTGCAAAAGCTCTTGCAAGTGGAGAAAGGGAAGGATAAAAGCCCACGGGTGACAACGCATTCCGAAAAGCTGGTGTGTGTGTGAGTGCACGCAGGCTCACGTGATGAAACACTGAGCACCTTGTTCCATAAACAAATCTGAGGGGGAGTAACCCAAAGCAGAAGGAATAATCCTACTGGAGAGATGGAAGAAAGTCTGGAGACCGTTGTGTGCTAATGGGCAAAAATGGAGCCATCGGTGTACAGCAGCCTGCTCGCAAACCCAGGATTATTGAAGTTAGGGAGAGCAGGTAATGGAAACAGGGAATTACTTGCAAGATTGGAAACAATTCCCTGGCAGTAAAGGATTGTAATGAGTTGCTGTTATTATATATTATCATATGCTTCTGCATAGCAGCTGAACCCGGTGCAAGAGGCAGCGTTTTCGTCTGCTGTCTCTGCTCAGCGTGTTGCCGTCCAGTTACTTATATAATGCAATTAAAACAGATGGATCGTTTAGAAATGCATCAAGAATAATTAGCTTATGCCACCCATGTAAATAAAATGCCTAACCATACAGCTTCAGTGTCAGTATGGATGGGAAATACTTGAAAGTGTAGTGGGGGGAGTCCTCAGCAGCAGGCCGGGCGAGCAACGGCCCACGCTCTCGGATCGGTGCTCATTGGCTCAACCCAATTTTTCCTGGCTCCGTATATACGTTTACTCAACACTTAATATGGGTTTGCCAGCTCGTTTTCTCATGGGCATGCAACAGGGCTCTGACAGGTAGCATTCTCTGTACCATGTGCTGTGAAAAAGTATTTATACATCCAACACGCGTATTCTTGGATGAAGGCACGCAGGATTTGGTGGAAACAAAAAGCGTTTTCCATGTATAAGGGGAATTAAAAACTAAAGGACATACTACTGGGTAATAAGCATAATTTTGGTGGGTTTTTTTCGGGGGTTGGGGGTGTTGTTGGGGTTTTTTTAAGCAAACTAAAGTGTAAATTCTTACAGTTCTTACAAGTTGGTCCAGTCGGTGTGTGCCCACATCAAGACAGCCCAGAGCACGGTACATTTGAGCCGGCAGCCGGTGGGAAGCAGGCTGCTGGAGGGTAGGGGCACAGGGGGTAACTCGGGCTCTGCCGGCAGCATCCCCTGTTTGCCGGGAGCTTTCCACCCCCCGGCAGCGCGCGGCATCCTCACCCGGAGCTTTGGGACAAACGATGAAAATAGCTCTGCGTTCGTTCCTCCTGGCAGAGGTGTTTGGAGACGCGGGGCTGCCGTCGGGGGGTGGTGGCTGAGTTTACAGATCGCCTTGACAAGCTCCCCTGCGTTTCTCGGCCCCTTCAGACACCTCCCACTTAACAGCGATGACAAGCAGCCTCCGCTCCAGGACTTCACCTGCTGTTCCTGCTCACTCTCCCAGCTACAGGCACATTTTCATCACCTTATTAGAGCTTTCCGAGGCTCTTCCCAGTGGCATTTACCTGGA
>NW_010258393.1:0-35671 GCF_000690775.1 Eurypyga helias
TCTCCCTTTTCCTTCTGCAGAGGGCAGAAGTATTGTTCAGTTCAGAATCAGTTTGGATGTAAAATATATTCCTGGAAATGAATAAATCTTCTCATGTTGCTTGCAGAGGCAAATACAGCAATGTGTACTGGAAGGTACGATATGATATAACATCTAGTATTTGCTTGTGTCCACATGTGCTGAAATCTCTGCCTGTCCCAGCACTAGCAAAATGCAAGCTGTCAGTTTCACGATGTATAGACTAGGATGTTGACACGTTGGCTGTCTTTCCTCAGCTCATCCCCTCTTTGCTTTCCTTCAGAGATTGGGATCAGCTGTGTGCTGGTGTGCCTGCCCCAAGCCTGATCCTGGGCTGCAGTGGCAGATACAGCTGCACAGGTAGTGGGATAGAAAGCCAGTCCTGAGCTGTGCAATGCCGCTGTATTTTAGAGCAGTGCTCCAAGGAAAGAGGTTAAACGGTGGCTTGAAGGAGTGATCTGTAAGCTGTCTTTCTGCACCGGCTGCCTGCGCTATGTCTCACAGGGGCTGGCAGCTGTAGTGCGGAGGGGACATTGTCCAGACTTAGCACTGCTTTGCAGGGCAGCTTCCGTCCCCCTGTTCACTAGCAACATCCAATTGCTTGTTTCTCCTTGCTGCTCGATTCATTCAGTGCCCTCCCCTGTCAGTGGAAAAGGGGCAAAATTTTCACTAATAATGGTAGAGCAGTTACGTCAAATTTTCTTTTTAAGTTCTGATTTGGCTTGGTTTTATTTCCTGTTTGTATTTGGTGAAATAATTATTTAATTGATGTCCAAATGAGATTTACAGTGGCTGTCAATGTTAATAGGAATTTAGCCTTTTTTTACTTTTTACTTTTTTTTTTTTTTAATGGATCTCTTCAATATCTACTTAGTTTTGCAGGAGGGCATGAGTATCCTCTGGTGTCTTGGTTAAGTCCCTGCTTTATTGGTGTCTCTGCTTTTATACATGTGTTTTCAGTCATTACAGCACTTGTTTTTTCTTGCTTACGAAAGAGATTTCAGGTTCTGTTTTTCCCCCTATTTACTGTTGGATGTATTTATGAATTCAAAACTGATTATTGCTTAGTTTGCTGCCACCAGTTGCTTTTCAAGCTGGTTAGACTTTTACTGACGTGCTGGTGCTGTTTTGGGATGGTGGGGTTTTTTTGGTTTGTTTTTTCTCTCACTGTCTTTACCCTTGAAATAGAATAATGAAGACCAACCCTCATTAAATGGAAGAGTAGTTTTTACACAAGTCCAAATGGTATAAACTATGTATAAATGTAGTTTAAGTGTTAGAAGGGCAGCTTTTCATCATTAGGGCAGTTGGAGTACGCAGCAGCTCTGAGATATAAATAATGAATTTGATAAATATATTAAATGGATAATATGACCCTTTGTTGATCACCTGGGTATCTGAAACTCACCTTGCTAGATCCACACATATACAATCAGCGGTTGTACGGAGTGGCTTCTAGAAGCATAACTACTTCAATAATTTATCAGAGACCATTAAGACATGGTGACAGTGACACAACAGGACTGTTTCATTGTCAGCTAAGTCTGAGCTAAATCTAGCAGCCCTGAGGAGAATGACTTGAGGGTACTGCTGCATGAAAAGCTGAACATGAGCTGGCAGTGTGAGCTGGCAGCCCAGAAAGCCAACCGTATCCTGGGCTGCATCAGGAGAAGTGTGGCCAGCAGGTCGAGGGAGGGGATTCTGCCCCTGTACTCTGCTCTGGTGAGACCCCACCTGGGGTTCTGCATCCAGCTGTGGGGCCATCAACATCAGAAGCATATCAGCTGGTTGGAGTGAGTCCAGAGGAGGCCACAAAGATGTTCAGAGGGCTGGAGCACCTCTGCTATGGGGACAGGCTGAGAGAGTTGGGCTTGTTCAGCCTGGAGAAGAGAGGGCTCTGGGGAGACCTCATTGCACCGTCCAGTACCTGAAGGGGCTACAAGAAAGCTGGGGGGGGACTTTTTACAAGGGCCTGTAGTGATAGGACAAGGGGTAATGGGTATAAATTGAAAGCGTGGAGGTTTAGATTGGATATCAGGAAGAAGTTCTTCCCAGAGAGGGTGGTGAGGCACTGGAACAGGTTGCCCAGAGAAGTGAATGCCAGAGAAGGAGATGGTGGATGCCCCATCCCTGGAAGTGTTCAAGGCCAGGCTGGATGAGGCTTTGAGCCACCTGGTCTAGTGGAAGGTGTCCCTGCCCATGGCAGGGGCGTTGAAACTAGGTGGTTTTTAAGGTCCTTTCTAGCCCAAACCGTTCTGTGATTCTAGTCGTGTCTGAAGCACGCTATTGTTATCCATATGGGATCCCCCTTAAGGCAAGTAAATACAGAACTTCCTAGCTGCAGCTCTTTTACAGAGCAACTATTGGTATCAGGAAAAACAAAACAAATAGTGTGGTACCTCGAACTGAGTCTTTTTCTAGTGGCTGTCAGGGCTCAGTAATCTAATCTCTTGTGTTGATGATAACTGATAGAGTTAAGCACCACAGGGTAGGGCCAAAAAGAAAGTTATAAACAGAGGTCTCGCAGCGCTGAGAAGTATATTGAAATCGTCCTTCTGAACAGTGTGCATCGCAACTGCCAGAGTGACAGAAATGGCTGGGAATGCTTCAGCACCTGAAAGGTATGTTACAAGAATCTTAGCACAAAAAATTGAACAGATTTAGGCATTTAAAAACAAGATGTTAAAATATATATTTAAAAATGCCTTTTCTTACTGCTTTGAAGCGCTCTTGCATCCGACAAAATCCTTCAAGGCATTGACAAGGATCCCCCTCCTATTAATGCTTCCCTTTCTTTTGCAGATCTTTCCCCTTCTCCTCATCTAATCCTTTGCTTAATCATGAGGCCAAATGCACTGATAAAATTGTTCTCTTTCTCTTGATTTTTTTGTCTGTGCTCTGTGTTTAAGTCCTACTCTCCTCTTTCTCCCCCAGTTATTTTATCAGACTCTGGAACATTTAAGACTCCTTTTTCACCTGAAGTCTCTGTTCACCCACTCAAAGATTTTTCAGCTTTCTGAACTCCAGCCACTCCTACAGCCATGGCAAAAGATAATTCCCCTTAGTATGAGACTGCCAGTGGAATGGAATCTATAGAGGCAATTCATTAATTTACACATTAGTTGTTCTTTTATCCTGATGGTGCTCAAATTATTTGCCTTTTCTATGTTTTTTTTCTCACATCTGGAGGCTATACTTGCATGCCCTGAGGTTACTTTATGGCAGCTCTTTACTGGCAGGTCAGGCACTGCAGGCCTTACCCTCAGTAAGTTTGCAGACAACAAGTTGGGCAGGAGTGTTGATCTGCCTGAGAGTAGGCAGGCTACACAGACGGATCTGGAGGGGATGGATTGAAGGGCCGAGGCCAACTGTCTGAGGTTCAACAAGGCCAAGTGCCGGGTCCTGCACTTGGGTCACAACAACTCCCTGCAATGCCACAGGCTTGGGGATGAGCTGTTGTAAAGCTGCCTGGCAGAAAAAGACCTGGGGGTGTTGGTCAACAGCCGGCTGAATATGAGCCAGGTAAGTGGAAGAAATTCCGTGTCCCAAGGAACAGCATGAACTGCAACCTTGAGCCTGCTTCTCAGGATCCTATCCTAACCTTTCCTCTCAGCTGCTAGACTTTGGGCCCAGCTGTGCAGATACAAGAGGTCTGTGCAACCTGTGACTCAGGTGTGCCACGTTTAATCCTTTCATCAAGGAGCCCAAACCTTGAACCAAGTTTCTCAGTCACTGTTTCCCACCAAACATCGTAAAATAAGTGAGGAAAGTAAGAGTGGAAAAGGTGGGGGTATTGTGTGCACTAGCAATAACTGGAAATGGTGAAGGCTTTTCTAATTAGACTTTTTCTTCATTTTTAACATTTACTTTTATTTTTTAATATCATGATTTTTAGGAAGCTGAGGTGCTCCCAGCTGCAGTGGTGGACGTATTACAATTTCATGTGCTGCAAAATCCAAAACAGTATGTCTTTTATCTGTTAGCTTACCGTTAGTGTTCTCTAAAGTTTTAAAACATCATTGATACAGTAATTTACTAAGATGTGCTGGTGCTGCTTTACTGAGCTGTGACATTTGGCATTATAAAATACTTCTTGAAGCAAGGGGGTTATTTATTATCTCATCCCTCTAGGTTGATAGCCAGTGCAGATGTTGTCACTCAAGATACAGTTTACAGTATGTAATAAATATTATTTAAATTGTTTCAGATGTTTTTGAGCAAGAGATACAGAATATGCTAACATTAATTTGTGATCTTGAAATTAAAACCAGATTTGTTTTCAAACAAAATTGGTGCATTATGGAGGATTCACATCTCAGAATATCTGATCATAACAATAGGATACAATAATAGCTTCATTTTTCTCATCTGAAAAGTAAATTAATATTTAGGCACATAAGTAAATATGGCCTTGATCTCCTTTTTTTTTAATCCTATCCTAGAAGGACTGAGTCTACAGAAATTTTATGCACTGTGTAAATGTAACTTTTTCTTTGCCTGCAGCTTGACACAGTGTAATTTCAACACTGAAATGTTAATAGCATTTTCAGGGTAATAATTCATACAGTTCTATTGGTTATGTCACTGTCAAAAGGAAAGAAATTTGCCAGACCTGGGTAGTTGTTAAAAGACAGTGTAAGCTTCAACAAGTTTGTGAAGGGTGCACGCATCCTTCATGGCACAAAACCTTGCCTACCAAACGAGAAGTGAGGACATCCTTCAGGTTGCAGTTTCTGCATTTCTTTTTGGTTTTGGTGGCAGTGGATGACATTGCTGAACTTTGAATGGCACTGGTACTTTTTGCGCAATTGTTTTCTTATGCTTGGCCCATTGAGGAGCATACCTGAGCCATGAGAGGGTTGAGAGACTTCTGAGAGACACACCCTGTTAATGTGTTGTAGAATAACTTGGCCACTAGGGTAGATTTACCCGACTCAGTGAAATTATTGTGTTAGTTTTAAATTGTGCTTTGCTCTTGTTTTTAATATAGCAACACATTTTCGGGGCATAATCTGGCTCTTTCCATACTATGACTTTCTCTCTGAATTTCAGCGGAACTGCTCGCATGTTTAAAATAAAACATGTGCCTAAGTGCTCTGGTGGCCAGGGGCCAGAGCACTTAACATGTTGCAGGGCTGAGCCTGTGTGCGCTGCTGTAATGTGTAGTCTTCTCTAGACCAGGATAAATCAGGATTAACTCGTGTGAGCGTCACAGTACTGTGAGGAGTGGGAAAATACCTTACTAAACAGCGGGTAGCTCAGTCTCCTAGCAAATATAAGTGCAAAAGCAGCAACATCTGTGGCATAATGCTTTTTAAGTTGTCCTTGAGTTCCTTTCTGTGGCTAATGAATTGGTCAGTTAATTTTCTCATCATTGTCTTCGAACCTGTTTGTTCCTGCTGTTGAACACCACTCTTGTTTTTTCAGGCGTTGTTGAAGATGGCATTAACTTAACCTTTTCCCACTAATATTGAATAAAGGGAATTTGTGGTTTAACCTGTGCACAGAGTAGGTTATTGCTGCTGAAGAAGCAGAGAGGCAGCAGATAGGGATTCTCCATTCTCTTTCTTCTTTTCTCATTAGACCACAGAGGCATTCCAGGGTACTTATCAGCAAAGCAGTTTATGTGTTTTTTTCCATGGTAATAGTGACATAAAGTATGATATAGTTTAGACGTGCACTTTGGCAAGTATTATTTGGTAACTAAGTCTTGTACCAGTAATTTAATGCATATTCTGGTTTTCTATCAACTTCTGTGAGGGAATTTTTTCTCTTGGGTGGATAATTGAAAGACATAATTTTTTTTTTCTTAATTACTTTCATTTGAATAAAAGTCTGGGTTATTTTGCTTTGGATAAGATACTTAGAGACACAAGATAAGAAAGGTGAAAAGTGATGTTAAATAGTGTATGGTTAAATTTTGTTTATTGATCACTAAACTCTGGGTGGCTGGATCTGTTTCTTTGTCTAATCTTGTTCTGCTTTTCTTTTTTCTCTTTTTTCTTCTTTTTTAAATTTTTTTTTTTCTTTTTTCCAGGCAGTTTAGGTTTACATAAATTGTTACACAGCATATTGAAGAGGCTTTTTTGAACTGTTGGTTTCCAGAAGATATTTCTTCCCTTATGCATGCCAATGCTGGCCTGTTTCAAATCTGACTGGGCTGAACAAGTTAGCTCCAGTGCTCAGGAATCTCAGAGGGAACATTGAAAATACTACAAAGCAAAATTCAGGAATCATGTTTACTGAGTAAGTTAAGCATGGAAAAAGGGAAGGTGGCTTTCCAGTCTACTAAGGGTAATCTCTTGATTGGTGACACAAAATGAAATTATGGGTGTTGGACAAAAGTCAAATGGAGTGTGTGGAGCTAGTAAAGCTTAAAAACATGAAAGTCAAAATGTATAAACAAGGGTTGGAGGTGGGACAAGCCTGGGCCTGGCAGTTGCAGAATGACATCACAGAGGGCTGTTCCACATTTAGAAGTTTGGGGATTTTCTCAAAGAAAACCCTCAACCAGAACAATTAAAAAACCCAGCCAACCAAACAGGATTCCTGCAATCTCAGCAGTGAGGATGGAGAGGTATAAATAATACTGAAAATACACTAGCAATTCAGAGTTTTTGCAGTGGGTTCTCTGTATAAGAATCACAGCTGTTTTTTGTTTGGTGTAGATGGCTATTTTCCCCCTTTCCACAATTACAGTTCAGTCCTCAAATGAGCTTCCATATGCTTCAACATTTTGGTTTCCTAAACTTGCCTTGGCTACTGTAGACAATAGATGGTCCTGCCTGGTGGTCCTGCTGCCAGCGAGCTAGTGTGCGGTGGCTCAACACTGTTTATTCCCCTACCTATTGCAGTTGGTATTTCCAGGCAAGTTTAACTGTCTGTCCAGTGAAAACATATGCTGGCATCTGCTAAGTGCAAAGTGCTTACAGTGAATGAAAATAACCAGAGCCTTTTTTCTTCAGATATTGTAGGTAGTGAAACAACTGTTAAAACCCGTTTTTGTGGGTTTTTTTGTATCCTCTGAAACATTTTTTACTTGCCAATTACACCTGCTTTTCAGTGGTAATTTGCTTTTTTCTCCCTCTGTGCCTTTTTTTTCAGTTGAGCTCAAATCCCTTCTCTCTACAATCTTTTTTGTTAAATTATTTTCACTGAATTCATGTGGAAGAAAATGTCATGTACATGAACTCCAGTGATGTGAGAAAACGTTTATTGTAGAGTGCCAATAAAAATAGAGGATGAAGAAAAATGGTCTAAAAACTAAAATAAGTGAAATGTCCAAAAGGTATTTATTGAACATAATGCTGCTTGATGAATATATGTAACTTCCATGCTTGCCAAAATCTACAGGTAAGGAGGTAACAGAAAACATTCCCATGTCTAGGGAGATCTTAACTGTATGCTATTCAGACAATATTTAGATAGCCCTTAAAAGAGATTATACTCAGCACGAAGAGAAGTTGGCATAGTATTATGCAGAGAACAAAACCTGTTGATATTGTTATGCTCAAACCTTTGCACTTTTTGGGGCATAAAAACGAAGCAAAGTCTAATTAATGGTGGAAAGGACCTGCACAGGTCTCTTCTCCAGTCCACTGCTCAAATCAGAGCTAACTTTGACTGGTCTATGCCCTGAGCTTTGGTCACCTGTTTTGAAAATGTCCAAGGGTGGGGTCTCCCACCCTTCCCATCTTCTGGTATTGCCTCTGCTTAGCCTCCTGGTCCCAGTGTCATGTTGCTGGGTTCTTCTGGCTACTAGCATCACCAGGATGCAGACAGATGAGTCAGCTTTGCCTGTGGAGGACCATATGAAACCTGTGAGGTGACAAGTACAGAGATTTTTACCAGAAATACAAATATTTCAGACATGAGAGAACAAACATGCTTTTTTTTAATCTTTGAAAAGAAAAATAGTAGGTGAAACAAGCAGGTTTCTTCCATTTCTGATTGTATGTGCTGTTGCTTTGATTAAAATCTGGGATTATGTTGCTGCCTTGCTAGAAAGCAATGCACACATTTTTCAAAGGGGAAAAAAGTTTCATCTTTAATTATGATAGAAATGAAGAGTTTTCTAAACCAAAAAATCTGTGCAGAATACTATAAATTGTGCTAAGTGATGTCTTTCAAGATTGCGATAAAATATGACCATGTAGAACATAGTTATCTTCACTAGTAGTATGGCTTTGCTAAGCGGTTTATCACTGCCAATAAGTCAAAATTTGTTCTGTTTCACAAGCCGTTGTAACTCACTGCAGCTCTGTGGTATTAAAATATATTTATTTCTCACTAAAGTACCTTGAAACACCCTACAAGATATTTCAGATATACATCATACTGCAGTAGTGGTTTTAGATAATATAAGGAAATTATGATATTTTTCATTTTGTATCGATGTTCATGATTTGAAAAGTCAATATTTATTGCCATTAAAGGATATGTTGTCGCGAAAGAGTAAGCTGATGTTTGCGGATATAAGTAATCCTACAAAAGACTGATTAGGAGGATTGCCAATTGCCGCCTCTTTATGGAGCGTAATGACAGGCTTCAGATGTGTTTTCCACTGAGCTCCTTCTGAAGGAGCTCAGCAACCACAGAATAATGATGTCAGAAAGCAGTGTGTATTTCCGCTCGATTAGCTCCTGTCACTTTTGTCTCTTTTCTAAATTTGCTTTAAAATCCTGCTAAATCCTTGCATTGCTCTGTACATGCCTCAACCCGTTCTGTCAAACTGTAGGGAATGATGCTCGTGGAAACATTTTGCTGAATCATCTGGAGCATCTCTTGACTTTCTCTGGCAGCACGCTGAGCCCAGCAAGGAGGGGGCTGATGGCAGGGAAAGACCCGTCCCTCGGAGGGAGGAGGGCTGTCCCCAGCGGACATCCCTCCTTGGTGACCCCCGGTCAAAATCTCTAGTCATGTAGGAGCAGATTATTACACTGTGTGGCCATCTAAATGCATGATCATAGTCAGGGTCCCCTTTTGCCTGTCCTGGAAATGTAGCTCAGATGCTACTCACGACTCTTGAGTGCTGTGGGAAGGATATTTTTTTACTTTTCCCAGCAAATCACATCATGAACTGTCTCCTGCACTTAGAATGATTTAGGTGGCTGTTCTGAAATGGTATGACCAAGTCTTCCTTTGATAACCACCCATCTGTTGGCAGAAAGCAGTTGTGGTAGCCTGACTTTGTGATAAAAGTTACAGAAATCTTTAAGGGGGCTTTATTGTTGCTCTGTGTCAGAGCACTGGAGCAGCTGGCAGTCCTTGTGTGCCCAGCGACAGCTATAAGCCTGCTGCTTTTTCCTTATGATGATTCTGGGTGATCTGCTCACCTCCAGAGGGAGAAGAGAGGGGCATGTGACAGAAGAGAGAAATCTTGGAGATTTTTGAGGAATACTAGAGATGCGATTGTGAGGAGATACATTAATGAAGTTTGAGAGTCTGACTAAATGGAAACCTTTGGTGAAGTGACTCTGTATTTGGCAAAGACCTTGAGCTGCAGTAATTTTTCAGAGCTCTAACATTTTTCTTTTGTTCAATATAATAGCACTAAAATCTAACCCGAATCTAACAGGGGAAAAAAAAAAAACCCTATCGTTTATAATATTGTTCCAGGCAGCATAAAAGGGACAAATAATATTAAGTAGTGACATTCAAAGTTGTCTGTTTTCTGAAGGCTTCTGTGTATTGCTCCTTGCTATCTCTCTAAAACAGGCATAAAAGTTTGCTGACAATATATCAGCCTCTGGTTCTGATTTCTGTATACTAAGGCTGTGTACTCTACCAAGTATTTTGGGTTTTTTGGTGAGGAAGAAGTAATTTTAATAATTCTCACAATAAATCGCTTATTTTAAAAGCAAAATCTCTAATACCGAGAGATATCTCTAATACCAGTTAGAGTTTAACAAACTCTAGAATTAAACTATTTTATCCTTTGATAAGCTACTGGTAATTGCTCACAACACTGCTGTACCCTAGTTCATCATTTTCTGCTGCAAAACAGTAAGTATTGATGAAGCAGTGAATGCTTGTAAAGCTTTTTCATGGCATGCTGTCTTTAATGGGAATCTTGCAGTCTGCAGCTAGGATCAGGATAATATATTGCCTGTGACTAAGCATTATGGAAACTTTCAAACTTGCTTAAGATCAAAGTATTCAAAGCTTTTAATGCTGTGCATGATTGTTACCTTAGTTGATTGTAGGCACATGTACACATTCACGTTACATAGAGCTGAGTTCATACATCACATTTAAATGAGGTACTGGGCAGGAACTTGGGCGTCCAGCACAAAAATGTCCTAATTCCTTGGTGAAGGATAGCTCAGAAATGGAGAGCTGGCACAGCCGCTGTCTGAAAGGAGGCATGGCAGGACTCCAGCCTCCCGCCTGAACTTTCCATTCGTGTTGAACAATGCAGAAAGTGGCTCAGGCCTCTTACAACTCTGAGCGTTACAGCAGAGAGGCTGTATAGGTAATGCTTGAGACCTGGGAACCAACTACAGGAGCACTTCTTCAGTCTGTTCTGGAAAAAGTGGAGCAGGAGAAATGCCCATATGCTTAGGTACAAGTGAGGAGGAAGAAATATTCAGCTCAGTGGCACTCCTGCAGTTGAGAAGTTCCAGTCCTTGTTCACTGATTTAGATATATAACAATACTCCATACAATAATTCTCAAAAGAAAAGCTGGAGGAACTTAATAGACCATTTCTACTGTAGAACAATGGAAACGGAGGGAGATGAAAAAACACTGTCCCAGGACAGAGAGGAAGATTGAATACAAAGTCTGGCTTAAAATTCACCCCCCCCACCCACCTTGAGCTACATGGTCCCAGCCACAGTGTGCAGCCCAGCCATGAGCGCTTCACCTCCTGAGGCTCTGCAGCCCCTGCCTTGGGCAGCCACTTGCTGCTCTGGGGCACCCACTGCTTCTCTCCTCCACAGCCTCTGGAGATGCCTTCCCTCAGGAGCAACCCAGCAGAACTGCTTGGTGCGATGTGCTGAAGGTATCTGGGAGAGGGCAGGGGAGCTACAACAAATAAAGGCAGGCTCAGAGTGAAGCCTGGAGCCTGGTCTTCACATTCTCCTGGCAGAAAACAGTAGTGCCTTTGCCCTTCTACCTCTGAAGAGTTGGGCTGACAGGTACAAACAATGTTCTCTCCCATCATTTTCTTATCTCTCACCACTGCTGCAGTCCTCTTCATCAAAGGCAATCTTGCAACCACGCACTTAAAAATCAAAAGCAAAATGTGTCTTTTAACTCCTGTTCAGTGTCCCTGCTCCAGCTTTTTTACATGACATTAGAAAACAATCTCTTCCATGAGAGTTTTTCCTTTCCTTTTCGTGTTTGTGTGTGTAACTTACTTCTAAGCCTAGCTCTGATCTTCAACAGGCTCTCTCTGGAATCCCAGAGATTAAAAGTGTATGCCAGGCAGCTGAGCACTATCCCTCTCTCTTTCAGAAACAGCTTCCTTTGAAAATGGGCAGTGGCTGTTCTCCTCTAGCCTGTGCATCAACTTTCACAGCCTTTCCCCCTTGATGCCTTTGCCTTTCCTGTCACCGAAGCCACTGATTGATTTCTGGTGTCTATTCTATTAATCCAGTCACCTTGTCAGTGTTGCAGTGGCATCCATGGACTTCTCTACAGGCTGTGACATCCAAACTGACTTTCAGCTGGATGCCATCCCTGACTTTCATTTTCCCTTCCGGACACTTGCAGAGCTATGCCAAAGCACATATGTTTTTATTGTAATGTAAGGAGACAAGGGAGTATCCTATAGAATAGATCTAGAACAATCTTTGTGCCCATTTATTCAGACATCCAGGTACATGGGTCCTGGATCTTTCTTAAAATAATGTTTTTGAGTGAATTTTGAAATAAAAATTTATTTTGTTTTCCATTTAAAGCACTGCCTATTATATTATAATGGATTTTTAAATAATACTTTTTAGGAAGTTATGCATAGACTTTGAGTTGACTTTTTCTTCCATCAT
Organism: Eurypyga helias; assembly: GCF_000690775.1. Lineage (NCBI taxonomy): Eukaryota > Metazoa > Chordata > Aves > Eurypygiformes > Eurypygidae > Eurypyga > Eurypyga helias. The sequence continues at coordinate 12,012 of NW_010258393.1, forward strand.
ATTAGTATTTTACTGATTTTTTTTTTTTACCAAAAACATTATTTTTCAGATAAACTAAAGCTTTTAAAGTTTCTATATTTCTCCCTGATGTTTAGACCTTTAATAAGTAACAAGTCTCTCAGTATTTTATGGGCTGTGCTAATAGTTCTATAAGGTGTTCTGCATAGTTATACGTCAGTGTTTCTCAGGCAGAATGAAGAACCTCAGTGAGGTACACAATACATCTCTCAGTGTTCAGAAATAATGCAAGTAGATGATGGCCTTCTTTGTCCCTTTTATTTCCTGTATAATTATCACTGTAATAAATTATTAATATGATCCAGTATTTTATTGACTCATCTGTGCACTCATTTCAGGATTGGAGATGTGATACTTTGAACAGTCCAACGCTTTAATTCATTGTCGTTGCCTAAAGAGAAAATTATGGTGTATTATTTCTCATGACAGTCACACTTTGGAGGATGAGAAGCAATCTCAAAGACAAGAGATGTGTATGTTTAGGTATCTCTGAGGTTAGTGATTTAACGTTAACGATCAGCCTTCTCAATATTTTGTGCACTTTTTCACCAGTACATTTCTCAGTCCCAGTTATGCCTTTTGGAAATCAGAATAATGAGCATAGAACAAGATCTTCTCTTCTAGTAAGGTGGGACAGATTTTCCGTTAGCTTCCACAGATCCAGGTTTCATTCTGGCATCTTCCTGCTAAAAAAAAAAGTAATGTATTAATCAATTAAAAGTCCTGTTGTATTTATAAAATATCCTTATTTTCATTCTAAGTGAACCCCATCTGGAGTACTGCATACAGCTCTGGGGCCACCAACATCAGAACGATATCAACTGGTTGGAGTGAGTCCAGAGGAGGCCACGAAGATGCTCAGAGGGCTGGAGCACCTCTGCTATGGGGACAGACTGAGAGAGTTGGGCTTGTTCAGCCTGGAGAAGAAAAGGCTCCGGGGAGACCTTATAGCACCTTCCAGTACCTGAAGGGGCCTACAAGGAAGCTGGGGGGAACTTTTTACAAGGGTCTGTAGTGACAGGACAAGCGGTAACGGGTTTAAATTGAAAGTGAGGAGGTTTAGATTGGATATCAGGAAGAAGTTCTTCACAGAGAGGGTGGTGAGGCGCTGGAACAGGTTGCCCAGAGAAGCTGTGGATGCCCCATCCCTGGAAGTGTTCAAGGCCAGGCTGGATGAGGCTTTGAGCAACCTGGTCTAGTGGAAGGTGTCCCTGCCCATGGCAGGGGGTTTGGAACTAGATGATCTTTAATATCCCTTCCAACCCAAACCATTCTGTGATTCTATGAGGATCATTCATAGATTGAAACCAGGAGGGAGTGTTGAAATCATACAAATACTCAGGCTGTAGCAACATGCTCAATAGATTTAAGCTGAACCAGAAATGATTTCATTGCTTCTATTCTACGCACTCTCTATCCTAGCCAATTTTGATTTTTTAAACTTGGTGGTGGTGAATCCGTATGTATTTTAATGAAGCATCATATTGTCCAACTTCTTTGAAGACAAACCACCTTGCATATCATGTTTATGCTAAATACTGTCATTGAGACCAGAAGACTGATTTTTTTTTTTTTTTTTTGTGAGAAGAGACCTTACAAACCAATCATTTTGCCCCTTAATCTTATTTTTTGTTGAACATAGAAGGTTGGGCTGACCTTTATTGAACACAGAAGGTTGAGGATGGTCTAGTTAACTACACAAATTTAGATGCTTGTTCTCTTTTGATTGCTTATACAGTGAGAATAATTTCTCTAGAGAAACTACCCACACACATAGTACCAAAATTAAGCTTATGTGGCAAGTCCATATCACTGAATCCACTCTCATTTCAGGCCAAAAAAAGAAGGTGAGTTAGTATCACTCATTTTTCATTTTCATTATAGCTCATGTTTCCCAGTGCTCTGTGTCATATTTCAAAACCAGTCACTGGAAGCAATGTGCCCTCATTTCTTCAAGACTTGCTGAAGCCCTGAGACTGAACTTATGTTTTTGTTGCATGGAATTGAACTCGTTACAACAGGAGCCACGGCAGGCTCTTGAGGCACATTTTTTCATGCAATATCCCACTGGAGAACTGGTAATGAATTACTGGGGTAGCTCTCCATCTTGCAGGCAAAAGAGAGCAAGGATGCATGATTACTTTTGGCTGCTCTCCCTCAACACCCTTTCCTTTTATTTAGGCTCCCTTATCTTTTCCTGGATACCTTAAGCACATCACACCAAGAAGCTGTGCTGGGGTGCTCCTGAGGAAAGGCATCCCTAGGGGCTTTGGGGCAAAGAGGCAGGACATTGCTGCCCTAGGCAGGGGCTGCAGAGCCTCAGGAGGTGAAGTGATCATTGCTGGGCTGCAAATCATGGCTAGTCCCATGCAGCTCAGGGGCAAAGGATGAATTTTAAGCCAGGGTTTGACTCCAGACTTATTCTCTGTCCTGGGACAGTGCTATTGCATTTTCCTTGTAATTTTCCTTAACCTTAGTAGAAATTCTCTATTATGTTCTTTGGACTTTTCTTTTGAGAATTAATGCTTATGGAGTGTTGTTAAATTTGCAATGTAATACAAGGTAAAGCTTTCTGTTCTGTTTCAGGCAATCACCAGCCTTTTAATAGGTAATTTAAACCATTCTTGTTTGAGTGGGATTTGTTTGAGATGTTTATTGTATCTCTCTGAAGAGGTTAGGGAACTAGGGTTATTGCCTCTAACTTCTGTTTTTATTTTTGGCATAAAGGAGAAAAGCTTCATCCAATGTAAATATGCAGATAAGCAGACTTTTGAAGCACAATAGACATTTAAAATGTGATCCAAATAATTTTTCACCATCATAAAGAGCAACTTGGAACTGTGGAAATATGTGTCTGTGTGGGGAAATCCCTCCTGTTTCTTATAATATACCTGTATTGAGCTATTTACATGTATTTTATAATAAATAATCAAATTAGCCACTGTAGAGGGTATTCCCTTAGACATGTAATAAAGCATTCTCTTTGAAGAACAAGAATCAAAGCTGTTGGTTTGAAGCATTGTAGTCTCTGTGGTCAGGGACATAAATGCTGACTTGTGCCTTGTTTGGATTAGGCTGCATGAGCCTCTTAGCCAGTCCTCATGGTGGGAGGGAGCGTGTGTGCTGGGGAAGGGGAGAGTCCTTTCTTTTAAAATTCCCCAAACCCAAACTTCACTCTCAAATGGACATCTCCTTACTGTTAGTGCTCATGGCTGAGTTTTTTTATTTACGTAGACAGGGTTCATCCCCATTCGCAGCTCTGAAAAAGGGCTCTCTTAGCCCATAAAAAAGTGATGTTTTCAAAGAACTGCTTCCTCTTGGGATGTATCTTAGAGGGTGTTGCTTTGCGTCTGTGGGGAGAGCCAGCAGTGTGCACTCTCCTGAATGAGAGTAGAAGCTTCTGGGGAGGCAGGTCTCTGGGCTCTTGTGAGCTGCACGTTGAGCCTCAGGGGATGGGGACCAGAGTGAAGCGGAAGCCCTGTGGTGCCTGCATGTGCTCTGCTCCCAGCACCGGCTGATCTACCGCATCGAGCCAGCTGTCGTGTGCCACACCACCTACTGATGTCGGCATAGCCTCTGATCTCCCTCTGGAGACAGGGATATCCAAACCACAGGAGACTAAGAACACTTCTAAGTTGGGCTTTTTTTCCTTTTTGTCTTTGATTTTTTCTTTTCTCTTTCTTTTTTTCCCTAGAAGCTGAAAAGTGAGCGTTGAAGCACTTTCAATAAAATGCTGCTGGATAGAAACCCAAACACATCACACAGGGCAAGTTTTTGAAGAGATGAGAGCTTTCCTAATGTGTTCAGTAGTCAGGGTTAGTGTGAGGGAATGACAGCTCCCTTTGATGTCCTGGACTCCAAATATTTAAGGAGAGTGTTGCAGAACAGGAATAGAAGGCCAGTAATGTGCTACTTTGTTCTAAAATCATGAGCTGTGCAAAGAAAACCTTGAAAGTGTCAGATGTAAGAAGAAGGAATGTTCATGCCTCAGGAGAGAAATTATGAGTCTGAAGAAGATGAAAATCAGATATTTCTGTGGTTTGATGTTTTGATCTGCATACCATTTTCTCTTTTGTGCTAATTCACTCAAGCACAGGTGGGCTTTGGGTTGCTGGGAAGGTTTTAATTAGAAACATGCTGAACAGCTTAACAGTAGTTGGAAATATTTGAAAACTACATTTTTGCAGTGATTTTTAAAGGCTGCAAGATGTTTAGTGTTACGGTCCCTCTTCATCTTACCTTTCCTTTACAACTGGAGTTTGAATGCTGAAAAGTCAGCAACTGATAGATGGCATTTCATATCTAGTTGTGTGCACTTTATCACAACATGTTGCAGTCCTTAGAAAGTATTTTAGTTGATAATTTCATAGGGGGTAATATAGGATTAAATTGCCTACATTGAACACAGGTGATGATTTCATCACAGGTCTGCCAGCTGTTCCAAGCTGTGTCTGGGAAACGGAAGGAATCCTACAGTTCCTGCTTTGATACCAGAACTGTAACAGTTTTCAAATTATCCATTTCTACAGTGGTATCATAGCTCAATTCTATCGTTTTAGCTGATCAGAGGGAGAATTTTAATTAAAGCACTGCATGGTCTTTGAAGTAATTGATTTTTATTCCTCTCTTTTCTTTAAGAGGCCCTCATTTTGTACATGTTATGACCATTAATGTGTTCAAGGCCAGGCTGGACGAGGCTTTGAGCAACCTGGCCTAGTGGAAGGTGTCCCTGCCCATGGCAGGGGGGTTGGAACTAGATGGTCTTTAAGGTCTCTTCTAACCTAAGCCATTCTATGATTAATACTTTTTACTTCAGGGAAAGTGATATGCTAAAATTTTTCCTCCCCTTTAGAAAAGGTGAGGAAGTGTCTTAAAATATTTCTGAAGAAACAGCATATTTTCCTGAACTTTGTCTGGCTCTGCAGACATATATGCATTCACAGTGAAATGTTCTTTTGAACAGTGATAACATAAGGTGTGAAAGATAGAAGTCCCATTGAACTATCAAAATGAGTCTTACTAGGGCTCTGGTAGTGTTTGTGCTGCCTTGATGGGAAAGATTGAATTTTCCTGTTAGATCACCCACCAGCAGCTCCATAAAAGAAATGCAGGGTGACAAGGCTAGCTGAGTGTTAACCATCTCCATCTCTACTCTGTCTAACAGGGTCTTACTTCGGTGGTGTCATACCAGTGTCATTCTCGGGAAGCGAAGTGGAGAATCTGTCCCCAAGTACATTTGGTTGTTCTGAGTATACAAGCAGTTCCCTGCCTTCTGTTTTGTTACAAGACAAATGTACTGTAACATCTACTTGGTGACGATGCTAATCAGAGAGTTTAGTGGCTCCCTTCAGGGCTCTGTCTAGCACACTGAACGTGTATTTGTCAAAATCTGGCCAAATTGTCAAAATCTGTCAAATTTGGCCAAATCTTTCCAAGCGCAGGCAACGTATTGGTGTATGTAAGAGCTCATCGCAACCTGCCCCAGCATATCTTGCTTTCTGTGGAATCACGGAATTGTTTGGGTTGGAAGTGACATTTAAAGGTCATCTAGTCTAACCCCCTTGCCTTGAGCAGGGGCATCTGCAATTAGATCACGTTGCTCAAAGCCTCATCCAGCCTGGTTTTGAGCACTACCGATGACATCAGGCCCAAGAGGCTCTCAGGACAGCAGGAGGTGGAAGGATGCCCTTCATGGTAGAGTGGGGCAGAAGAGAGGAAGGTAAATATAAAAGGATGTAGTGAAATCAAAGCATCTCACTGTAGTATCAGTACTAGTCGTGATCATCGAGCTATGGGCTGTTCTGAGGTGCCTCCCTATTGTTTTGACTTGTAATTTGATTTGGGAGAGTGTCTGAGTACAAACTCTGTACTGATCCAGAAGCCATCTTCATTCATCATAATAGTATCCGTGAGATGTAGCTGAGTCACCAAGCTGGATTATTTTTTCTAACGTGCATCTGTGTTTTATTTGATTATAAAGTCCAGATCCTCCTGCTTTTTGTTACAGGCTTTTTATCTTACTCTGGTCGTGTCAAAATCAATTTGTAATTCTGTGGTGTACACATAAAATTAGTTTTAATTTCCTATGTGTTTCCAAGGGTGACTGACATTTAATATTTTGTTCTGAGGGTCTCATTAGTACTGTGTACCCATAATCTATTCTATGGGAGTAATGACAGAGGGTAAGTGAGCTATTGAACAACATCCATCTGTCCACTTAGCGAATAGCCAGGGGGAAATACAGGGAAAAAAATAGATGGATAATTGTCAGTATTTCTGTATTTTGTCATTTAGAAAAATCAAATACAATACTGTGGGTTTGCTGTGAGCTTCAAGAATTTTGACTCTCTGTGACCCAGAAGATGCTTCTTAGCAGTAATTCGTACACATCAAGCAATGATAAAATCATGGCAAAACCCATAGAGGCAGAACTGATTTTCAAGCACAAGAATAATTGCTACATTGTGAAAGAAGTAATGTGTTTTATGTCCCTAACCTCAATATTGAGAAGCCAGTTACGTTAAACTAGTACCTGTGAGACCATCCCTTATCTGTGCTGTAGTCGATACATATATGCGTACATATCACCTATGACCATCGGTTGGCTTTATTTTTCCTGGCCTGTGAGTGACTTGTCTCAGAGGTTTTGAAGATCTGTACGGTTCTGTAAACTTGGTGTCAACTTATGTTATAGAAGAAAGTATATTTTTTTTCTTCCTTCCATTTTTTTGTGCGGCTGCTGAAGTAGAGCTTGGGGGAAGGATGGTAAGAGAATAAAAAAAAACAACACCATGTCCAGAAGGCAGAGCAAAAGGAGAGGAGAACAACATACAGGAGAACAAATAAGATGTGGAAGTGACCAGGAGAAAAAGGAACGTAGCAGCAGTAGTGGTGAAATGTCTTTGAGAATCCCACCTGTTGCTCTTCTCTTTTTTTAGGTCTTTGCCCTTGTTCTCACCCTGAAAAGACAGTGTACTTTCACTGCACTGTGAATTAATATAGAATAAAGAGAGATCTACAACGATAATTGATGGCAAAAGCCAAAATATTTAAGATATTTAAGGAATTACAGAGGACTTTATACTTGTTAGCAGTAAGTGCCCACTTCCTTTCCTGTTTACTGAGTGTTTTGACCAAAAATTTGAAGTTGATAGGTGGAAAGAGGCTTGATGGTTAAACTCCATTTAATCAGTTCAAGGAAGTGCTACTGCCTATTCAGAATATAAATGTGTATTTAAACTGTACTGTACGGTGGGATCCCCATTAGTAGCTTAGCACATTGTGTTAAAAAGAAAAACAACAAAGAAACACCAAAACCAGTACTAAGAGCTTATTCACTTTACTAAAACATCATGAGGTGGGACTATATGCTGCTTGAGTGTTTTGTGATGACTTTATTAATAAGCCCTAGTGAGTAAGTTGTCTTTTAATTTTAGTATCTGTAGTTTTCTGCATTGAGGTGTTTTGGAAAGCTTTTCTTTTGAATGTAGTGACTAAGATTGGTTGGAGATTTTTTTCCCTGGAAGGAATGTTTGTTTTATATTAGTCATATTATCTTTTTATTAAAAATATACTATTTTAGTTGGGTTTATCTGGAAAATTTAAAGTCTGTTCACTAAAACAACAGTGAAAAAATACAAGGATAGAAAAAGCCTTTAATTCTGTCAACATAAATATTTACTTTTAAATATTTTAGGTTAGTTTTCAATAATGGATTTTTAAGTGAGAATGATAAGAAGTTAATTTGCGCATAGAATTGTATTTTTAAAGTATATATAAACTACTGGATATTATTTAGTTACAAAAATGTCCTTAATGGAGTAAATCATATAAGCCTAATATGTTGAATTGCACACCAGAGGTTGCTTTTATAATTTGCATTGAGCGACGGGTTGTAACATTACTTTGGTTTCCATGAGAGGTTCATCTTGAAATGAAAATCACAGTTAACCCCAATTATAGTAATTTCATAACAATTACTTGTAGGAATACCATTATAGGAACTCACGGCTACTTTAGCAGTTGGTTTGAAAGAATAAGCTGACTAAATTCCAAATCTAGAAGGAGAAGCATCTCAGAAATAGAGCAGTAATGTTTTAATAGTGAGGTGCTAAATGTAAGACATGTCACTACTGATAAATGCTACAGTGCTGAGGCTTCTTCCCGCTTTTTGCACTTATAGCCTTATACCCCATGAAATTCCTGTGAGAATGATGTATAGAGGAAATGGGAGTGAGATTGCAGCTTTCAGAAATGTTATGTCTTCTACAAACTTCTGTCAAACTTGGCTGAAAAGATATCTTTATGTAGGATATTTTAAATATTTGTTCTATCTTTAGAGATCCTCACTATGTTTAACAAGAAATATTGGTTCACAGAGAAGTCTTTCAATTTAAACTTCTTTGTTTCTTAAATGTCAAAAGAAAGTATTATGTTTTTTTTGTTCAGATAAGATGTTTGCAGAAATTTGTGTTGCCAGAAACAAGCTTCACAGTCTTGCCTGGTTAGCAAGATTTATTTAACCTATAGCTGAAGTAAGCGGACCCAGGAGTAGTCAGTACAATCAGCATAAATTTGGTGGAAGTGAAGAAAGAAAACTGCAATTAAGTGATTCTGAGATAACAGAAACCTCTGTGAAAATAGGTAGAGAGAATGATGTCTTATTTGTAAAGAAAAGTATTTCAAACCACTTTGGTCCTGCACAATTCTTGAGATGCATTGTCTCAGGATATTCACTTTTATCACACTGTGGCTTAATTCATGTGACTAGTCTTGGTGGTTTTGGTTTTGTTTCCTTAGGGGGAAAAAAAAAACCCGAAAACAAACACAAGAACCAACCAACAACCAACCTGCAAGTTTTTTTCTTCTGACTTCTTAAAATCTGTTTTGCCCTTCATGTTGTTCTCCATCTCTGATAAAATTTCCCTGCCCCTCTCATTGTTGCTGAGGTGCCCATCGTGTTTATGCAAGAGCAGGACAACTGGTGAGGGCAGAAGAAAGAGCAGATTATACTCTTTGATTGCACAGTTAGTTATGCCAGGGCAAAGGACAGACAGAGAATTGCTCTCCAGAACAACTGCTCTTATCTAGACTTTTTACAGTGCTTTAGTGGCTGTCATCACTGAGCCTTTGACTTTCAGCAGTCCACGTGACCAGCTATAATAGGTTTTCTCATGTGGAGAAACATTATTCTGAACTGCAGAGGGGTTACCTGTGTTTTCCTTACGTTTGATCCTGCTATAAATTCTTGCTTTTGTCACATACATTTCCATGTCCTTTTTATGGAAAAATTTTTAGGTGATTTTTGTTCTTTTATCACACCAAATTAATCGGAGCTTGTACTTAAAGAAATTGTAAAATTATATTAAACTTTATATTTAGATATATCTACATATTTAAATCTTCTACAGAAAATACATTTAGATATGTGGTAAATAACTGGTAGTAGTTGCATGCAGTATTTACCCTCAAAAATTTTTATAGCATTAGATTAACCAGTGGTAGTAAAATATTAATAGTATTCATATAATTCTTATAAAAACCAAAATGCAACAAAAAAAAACCCTCCCCATACTTTCATTTGACAGCTTTTAGCAAGCAGTGGAAACTGCAAGAATCTGCCATAAATATTATGCTATTAACTTTAATTTCTACTCCATTTGTATACTTATTATTTTTATCTTATATATAAAATATGAAGTGTATGTTTTTAAATTAAATATAGATTATAGCTTTATAAATTTTATTATACAGAATATACATATTTATATGTATACAATTTATAAACCTTATATTATAAGGATATGATATGTCTTTGTATTAGGAAGTGTCTTTGTATTAGGAGATTATTACAAAGAGAGAAAAAGACCAATTAAAAGTACGTGTCCTGTTAGTCTAAAACAAAGCAGCTGTATTCCTTTCCAGGTGCCTGCAAAAAACATTCTTCTCCTTTTCTCATCTTAAGGGAATAAACTAGGCCTTTTGACCTATCTTATTTGCTAATCAGTCACTCAGCTGCTCTCATGCCACATATGAGAAAACTGTCTGGAGCTAGAAAGTTCAGTATTTCTGTTAGAATCATCTTTCTAAATGAGAAAGCTAATGACTGTTTACCGTGAAGCTGGATTGTGTATAGGAATTGGGCATCCTTATGTGTAGATAGACCCCACTTATGTTAATAGAATATGAGAGTAGGAAAGGAAGACAACAAAAAATAAATTCTTGACATTCAGAAGTTAAAATCTTCCTTTCCTTATTTATGTGCAGTAATTTTATCTGAAAGTATTATCTCCTGAAGGGAAGAAATGCCAATGTAGGTATCAGTATTTTTTTCTTTATAGGTTTTCCTTATAGATTTTAGTCTCCCTGGCTGTTCAAAATTATTCTCCCAAATGTACTAACCATTTGGAAAAACGTGTGAAAGGATGAGAGGATGGAAAAGAGAGGTCCATCTCCAAAGTTTGCTTCTCATACAGAGGAGTGAAATACGGTGTACAGGCTATCAGTTACAGGAGCATGTGCTTTAGCTTCTGTGCTCCGGAAGGCCTTCAGTGTCTGAGCTGAATTTAATATTGTTTGGTCACTTATCCTTAGACTTCCTGGCCAGAAGCAAGGCTGCTTACTGCATTTTAGCCTATCACAGCAATTATATCACTTCAGAGTTCAGCTAAGCTTGTCAAGCTTGTCTGCTCGATGTAAACAAGACAAGAAGGATGAGAGAAGGGAAAATACAGGAATGAGGATCAAGTGCTGCTTAAACAAAAAAAAAAGAACAGAGAATCTTAAATCTGTGTTTAACATATTCAGCCTATTTGTCCATAATGAACATGCTGAGCACTGGCATCCTGACAGAGTACCAGGCTGTTTTTACAGTTGCCTTCTTTTGGAATTCAGAGACAATGGGTTTGCTGTTGCAGATTCGGGGGATCTTGCCTCTTCCAAAACTGTATAGCTGCGGTTTGATACCTCTTTCTTCAAGAGAAAAATAAAGCATCACTGTCCTACTTAGATGAAGAATCACAATGAATTTGTAGTAATGAAATTTTAAGACTATCTTCTTTGTGGTTCATGTTTTTGGTTTGTGGGTGTGGGTTTGTTGATTGGGTTTTTTGGGGGTTTTTTATTCTCCCTGCTCCAGTGTTTTAGGCCATCAATATCCTACCCTGTAACTTCAGTCTTTTTGTGTCAGTGTCACCATGAGAGTCACAAGCTGAACAAAACCTGAAAATCTGCCTAATTCTTAAAAACTTATCTTGAATAAGGTAAGGGGCTTTAACAAAACATAGATAGGATACATGTCAGATTTTCTCATGCACCTGCAGAGGTGCATGCCCATTTTTTTGTCAAAGGATGCACACCGCTAACAAAGACACATAGATTCTATCTTTTTAGCTTAGAATATTTTTTTTTTCTTCCAAGTTTCAGAAAGAAATGAAGAAGACTTAGAATATAAATGGGCTGTCTTGTCAAAAAGGAAACCCTGTTTCAGTTGAACTGTCTTCAGCTGAAGTGGAGATTGGTCTTTTCTCAGTGTTCCTCAAGTAGTTTTCAGTGGGTGAGTTTATACAAATATGAATTATATTCTTATAGTCACATAGCAACAAGGATTTTGAGTCTGTAGTTCAGCAGAGTCAAAAGCAAATATTAAATGTCACACACTCTTATAATAACTGTCTAATATGACTGTATATACAGATATCTTGTTTATATTTTCCATAATCCAAGAATAGTTGTAGGAGGAGGGTGGTTGACAGAAATGAACTGTGCCCTTTCAGTGATTGTTGGTCTACTGAGAGTTTTAGTTTGGTTCAAGAGTGCACCTGTGGAGCCAGTCTCCTCAGCTGCAGTCTTGTCTGTGTTGCAAAGCTATCTTGACGCGTACAAAGTAGATGCCTATGGTGGAAATAAACTGGAAGAAAAATGCAGTTTAGAAGAAAAGTTTTAAGTAAAGGACTTTGGAGATTTTGGTGTATTTCATGTGCTTTCATTCACTGTAACCTCTTTCTCAAAATGCTTCATTTGTGACTTTGAATCTCTCTACTGAGCAGTAAAGTAGAAGACATTTGATATGGGTCTACAGTCCTTGATTTTGGCCTGTAGTTAGTCCAGAACCAAATAATACAGAGATTAAAAAAAAAAAAAAATCACCACCACCAAAGAAAACCCCAACCCAAACACAAAACAAAGCAAAGAACCAAAAAAAACCTAAATCAAACAAATTGCACTATTAATCTATACTCACTTCTTGGAGTTTTTTTGGGTTTTTTTTAACTAATGCTCTACAATATTTTGTTGCATGGTAGTGTAGCAGAAAGCAGAATTAGTTTTTCTGTCTCCAACCCCTCTACTCTTTGTTAAATTACTTTCAAAGTTGATTTTGTTATAGAAAACAAAATATTATGTAATTTTATCTGATTGCTGGATCAATTTGATGTTAATATTAAGAAAGTCTCATTATGAAGCCTTTAATTTTAGAAATATACTGAAGCTAATTTTAAACATCTGTAGGATTCCCGGTCTTTATTTTTGGGGATTCAGAGTAGTGTTATCTAGAAACAAACAAACAAAAGAATTATGAGACACTTTGAAATCTTAAATATTCTCTCATTCCCTTCATCCAGTGGCTTTGGTTTCAAATTCTGAGTTTATTTCACCTGAAAACCAATTATGGAAGCAATTGTTTCAAGAGAAATAAAAATTGTAATCAGTCTTGAGGCATCTATATCTATTTTGAGAAAACAAATTCTCTTATCTAAGTTTTGATATATGCAGGATTAAAGACTATAAAACCTCTTATTGGAGTTTTGATATAAAATATGTAGGATTAAAATAATTGTTGTCATGCTTTGTGGCCTGTATATCAGCATTTGCTAAGGATGCATTGCTGGGATGCAACTCCACACTCTGGGCTTATTTTCAGACTACAGGTTTGAAATGAAGAAAAAAAAAAAAAATCCTGCAGTATTTAAAGGTATTAAATGTAAATAGGACAAGGGGCAATGGCTTTAAATTGAAAGTGGGGAGGTTTAGATTAGATATCAGGAAGAAGTTCTTCCTGGAGAGGGTGGTGAGGCACTGGAACAGGTTGCCCAGAGAAGCTGTGGATGCCCCATCTGTGGAAGGGTTCAAGGCCAGGCTGGATGAGGCTTTGAGCAACCTGGTCTAGGGGAAGGTGTCCCTGCCCATGGCAGGGGGGTTGGAACTGGATGGTCTTTAAGGTCCCTTCCAACCCAAACCAGTCTGTGATTCTGTGATACTAAATAAGAGGACTTGGCGAGGCAGATAAAATTCAGCAAATCACTTGCTTCCATTATCTAAATTTTACTTTATTTGAAAAAAAATGCTAGGTATTTGGAAAAGAAAGAAGCCATAATACTTAGAGGAAGGAACTATGTAGAAGCTATGGTGACATTTTTCTTTTTTCTCATTTCTAAAAAGGATACTGAGTAAGTAGGATAGTGAAAAAGGAGTATGAAATGGGTTGGTGCTTTTTACCTTTCTAAGTTTTTGTTGGAATAATGTGAATCTCAGCACTGAGGACTGATGAACACGTGTCTGTGTAAAACATTGTTGAAAGGACATCTTATATACATTGCAGACCCAAGACAATGTTCTCTGTGATATTTTTGCAGAATGACTGTAAACAGGGGCAGACAGGATAAATGTGCTTCTTATCAGTTCTGACCTTTCTAAAATTTTAAGGCTGCTGAAATTTTACAGCATTTATATGAACTAATTAGATGACATTTATATGAACTAAAGATGACATTTAGCTATGACATGCTAAATGGTTTTACGAAAAAACCCTTAACTTATGTTGAAAACCTGTTAGTATTTTCATTTGTGTCTGTATAGGCAGTGCAGAAAGGTCCTGAAATAGGTTCCAGTCTGTGATATGTTGATATATATATTTATTCAGTGGGCTTCCTTGGAATTTACACTGGTCTGACATTAGCCAGAGCGAATTTCAGTCTCAAAAATATCCAGGCGAGATTCCAAACTCTTCCTTTTGAACTCTTGAGATGATGTAAACTCACTGACTTCCCTGAAGTTGATATGAATTTATATTCCATCTTTTTGCCTTCTAAGTGAAGGTGTTTTGGTTTTTTTTTTGTATGTAAGAGTATTAACATGTCTTATCTTGCTGTTAGGGGTAAGTATACAATATATACTGCAGAGCCTTTCATGTTAATTCATTGTAGTCACCAGCAGTTGTGACAGTGAGGTGTTACTAATGTAAAGAGATTAAAAAGTAAGCTGTAGTGGCTCACTGCCTGACTAATTTCCTCTGGCGTGGTGGCAGCAGAAGTCGGGAGTGCTCTGGCATCCCGGGGCTTCTCATCTGCTGGTTTTTCCCCAGCACCCTCTTTACACCGCTACCTCGCCACAAGGGCTCCTGCTGGTTTTGCTAAAAGTTGGGCTGCACATGAAGCGCTGGTTAGCCAAGTTTTATTAGGGTGCACTTTCTGGCTGATGGTAATAAAACTAAAGTGAGTGAAAATGGGAGAAAAGAGGAAGGGGCAAAGTACATGTAAGTCATGCCATAAGGGATGATCTGCTGTTGTCTCAATCACATTACTCTGTTTCAGAAAAGGAGTGCTGGCATTAAAGATGACAGGTGCTGTCATCTGATTTATACGGTAACATTTACGGTATCTTTACATCCTATGTGTATATATAAAAAGAGATATAAAATAGATGAATTCTCTGCTTCGGTTCATCTAAAGTTCAGAAAGATAGAAGGATCTGTCATTTCAAAGAAATGCTTCTTCAGCCCAGAGGTGTGCTGAGAGCACAGTGTACGTCCTACCAAAGGGGTAATCCTACCTACTATTTTCTGTGTTTTCAAATAGGTAATTGACTTCTACAGCTGTTCCCCAAACTCACAGCTCTTCCCATCACGTCTGGTTTTCCTCTTGCACAACCAAACCAGAGCACTGTGGTAATCGGTCAGGTGCCTCCTTTAAGAGTTTGGGGAAGGATGTCAACACCAAAACAATGTCAAGGTGGAGAATGATGCTTTCGAGTATTATTTGCTATTACAGCTTCGAGTTGTTCCCAGCTCTAACAAAATGGAAAATTGATTCTAGGAAGTGTTTTGGATGGCAGTGATTTTTGGATAATTCTATTTTGCAGAACTTTTTCTTTGCTGAGATTACTGTTGGGAAATTCTTCACATCCTGGAGCCTTCTCATAATTAATAGGGATTTACACATTGTCAGAGATATGTAACCTTGCAGTACATTTACACATGAAGAAATACTAGAATAGCATTAGGAGCTTGAAATATAACCACCACTACATGGAAATCCAGAGATAAGTGTGAAGAATAGAGTTAGCAAATTCTTCACCCATAGAGAAATGTGTAAATAATGAAGTGTTTTCAAACTAAGCCTTCAATTTCTATTAGATGTGAAAATTCCATTGTCTGGAAGGAATTAAGGAATTATTCTCTGTCAACTCTTGTTTAGGGCACTCTGTCCCCACAGGCTCCTGACAGCAAATAGAAACTGGAAGCTAATCAGTATGGTTTGGGGTTTTTGTGGTGGGTTTTCTTTGATGTGGGTTTTTGGGGTTCTTTTTGTTTGGTTGGTTTGTGTTTTGGTTGCCTTGTTTTTTTTTTTTTTGGAGGAGGTGTTTTTGGTGTGTGTGTTTTTTGTTTGGTTGGTATAGGGGTTTCGGTTTGTTGGTTTTTTGAGTTGTTTGGTTTTTTTTTTTTATAGGGGATTTCTCCTCCATTATCCATTCTGTTGGCACAGCCAGCTTATAACCAGTCAAGACTGAAGAGAAAAAAAATGCTTAGCTACTCTTCAAATCTTTATCTAATTGAAATGATACATGGCACAACTTAAATTTCAGTAACATAGCTGTAGTCAGAGATTTTTTTTGCTAAGCATGGCTGACACAAAAATGTTTAATGGACTAGATTTTATTTTGCTCATCAGAAATGTGTGTCTTGCTCCAGTAAATGGCTCAAATGATTTTGCCAGGATGTACTTACGTGACTAAGAGTTGTTCTTTATTTAATACCTAAGCAGTTCTTGGTGCCTTTTTTGTTTGTTTGTTTTAAATCTATATTTAGGTTTTATAGTCTCACAAAGGCAGAAGTTGCCACCAACTCAGAATGCTCAAATTTCAATTTAGTTGAAATGCAAAATAGCTGCTAATAATGGATTTTGGATGTGAGGAATTTAGCAGATTGTTTTTAATGATCCATGCTAATTTACTAATTTTGCAACTTAATATGTTTCATTTCACAAAACCCAAAAGAAGACAGTAAATTGAATTGGAACCTGGTTAGATTTTCATGTATGCCTTTTTTTTTTTTTTTAATGCACTGGAAATTACAGTTAATATTTTTCTCATTACAAAAAAAAAAAAGCTATGATCCGACACCCTTTTTAACAAATACAACATTTTAAAGTATACAATTATGTGTGAGTTATGTTCATGATATATATTGTGTTCCACTGTTGTGCTGATTTTTGTTGGAGTAGCGTTAATTTTCTTCACACTAGCTAATATGAGACAATTTGTGCTGACGAGGATTTTGATAACACAGTATTGTTTCTAGCAGTTGCCAATCAATGTTTATATTAAGTGCAGGGCTTTTTTAGTTCCTGATATAATGCACTTGTGTTCCCAGCTTTTTCCTTACAAGAAGCTGGGAGAAGACACAGCCTGGACAGCTGACCCAAAGTGACCAAAGGGACATTTCATGCCATCAGATGACATGCTCAGTATATAAGTTTGGGGGGAGTTGGATGTCAGCCTCTCTCAGGTTGCCCTTGGGCTCTCCCAGGCTTGCTCTTGCTCTCGCTGCTTGAGGACTGACTGGGTGTTGGTCAGCGGGTGGTAAGCAGTTGTATCATTTGGGGTTTATTCCCATTATTGTTTTCTTTTTCATTGCACATTATTATCATTATTTGTAGTAGTAATATTTTAATTATTATTTTCTTTACGTATTATTAGTAGTATAAGCACCATTAATTTGTTTCATTTTATTTAATTAATTTGTAATAATTATAGTGTTCTTATCTCAACCTACGAGTTCTGTTATCTTTTTCCTCTGATCCTCTCACCCATCCTACTGGGGAAGGGGGAGGTGACCAAGCTGCTGTGTGCTGCTTATTTGCTGACTGGGGCTAAACCATGACAACAGTTGTAGCAAAAAGGGGTTAAAGATTATAATTGAATGCAACAATAATCAGAGAAACATTGAATATTAATTATTTTTATACATGATAAATCAGTTCAACAAGAAGAATTTACTGAACTGCAGTTTTTCATAACTGTTAGAAGTTATTAAAAAGCTGCATTTAGAATGCATTGTATTTCTTAGGTAGTGTATGCTATTAAATATGCTATTCTGAAGGTAATAGTGAATTATTAAATATTTGTATTAAGTACAATTTGATAGAGTCAAATGTCTTTAGCAACTGTGCTGCTTGTGAAAATATTACAAAAGGAACGTAGTTGATGTTTTAAAAAGCTTAATCCAGAGACATATATGAAATATGTTGGAATACTGAGGAGATGTACATAAGTACTTTCCATCCGCAGTTATGCTGAGAAGCAGCCAAGAACCAATTCAGCTCTCAGACTAAACCTCTGACTTACTCTGATTTATTCTGGCTGATGTAACAGTTATGCTAGTTTCAAGTCCAAAGAGTAAAATATGAAGTACAAATTTCCCAACCAGCTGTTAAGGCAAGTCTTGGGAGATTTCTGCTTAGGAGACAAAGCCAAAAAATATATAGTACCATATTACTGCTATAGTAAATTTATTACCTTTCATTCTTTTTAAAATGATGAAGCAGAGACAAAGAAAATGACCATAAAATTTAAGGTGATGTAAAGTTTTTAATGTATTTTTGAAGTATGTATCAAAAATTACACATACTAATAAATACATTAGCAACAAAAGGGGCAGTAGGACAATCTCCATCCTTTATTGGATGCAGTGAAAAACGTAGTGACATAGGATGAGGAAAAGGCTGAGGTACTTAAAGCTTCTTTGCTTCAGTCTTTAATAGTCACACGATTTGTTCTTCAGGTACTCAGCCCCTTTGAGATGGAAGACTGTGAGGGGGAGCAGAATGAAGCCCCCATAATCGGGAGTGGGGGGAGTGGGGTGGGTGGAAATGGTTAGTGACTTGCTACACCACTTAGACACACACATCTCGGGGGGGGATGGATGGGATCCACCCATGGGTACTGAAGGACCTGGCTCAAGTGCTCACCAAGCCACTTCTCATCATCTATCAGCAGTCCTAGTTAACCAGCATAGTCCCATTTGACTGGAAGCTGGGAAATGTGATGCTCGTCTTCAAGAAGGTCAGGAAGGAGGATCTGGGGAACTACAGGCCTCTCAGTACAGGACAGCCAGGTGGTCATGCCCAGTCAGCATGGGTTTATAAAAGGAAGGTCCAACTTAACTAACCTGATCTCCTTCTATGACAAGGTGACCCATTTAGTGGATGAGGGAAGAGCTTAGATATTGTCTACCTAGACTTTAGTAAAGCCCTTGACACCCTTTCCCGGAGCATTCTCCTGGAGAAACTGGCTGCTCATGGCTTGGATAGGCATAATGTTTGCTGGGTAAAAACCTGGCTGGATGGCCAGGCCCAAAGGGTTGTGGTCAATGGAGTTAAATTCAGTTGTCGGCTGGTCACAAGTGGTGTTCCTCAGGGCTTAGTACTGGGTCCAGTTCTGTCTGGTGGAAAAGAACCCATGGATGTTGGTCATCAGCTGCCTGGATATGAGCCAGCAGTGTGCCCAGGTGACCAAGAAGGCCAGTGGCATCTTGGCCTGTATCAGGAACAGTGTGGCTAGCAGGGCTAGTGAAGGGATTGTCCCCCTGTACTCTGCACTGGTGAGGTCGCACCTTGAATATTGTGTTCAGTTCTGGGCCTCCCACTACAAAAAAGATATTGAGGTGCTGGAGCGTGCCCAGAGAAGGGCAACGGAGCTGGTGGAGGGTCTGGAGCACAAGTCTCTGTAAAACAGCAACAGATCTTCTGAGTGAGCAGGTTCTGAATTGTTCTCTGATTGTGCAGTCTCAATTTCTGTAGAGATAGATGATGAACTTAAAGAAGACTAAATAATTCATTTGTCTCCAGGAATATCAGGTGAAGGCAAGGGTATTCTGGGGTCTCAGCAGCACTGACTTCAAAGCAGTATTAATCTTGTGTTCCACAATACAGATATCCAGCTATGCTGAAGTCTGTTATTTTCTGCCTGTCACATGTTCCTTTGTTACCGCAAAACTGTTTGTGCAGCTATGTGGTGAAACAGATGGGAAATTTTTAATTTAGACAGGTAGAAAAAGGAAGAAAGAAGATTGCCAAGAGATTGTCCAATGTTTTATATCGTAAACTGTAGTTTAAATCTTTCTGTATGCATCTACAGAGGTGCTTACTGGTTATAACCTCCACTTGACAAAAGCAAAATAAGTTACAAGATTTAAAGCATCATTCAGAAGCATTTTGCAGTCAGCTGTAGAATAGACCATGTGAAGTTAAAAACTGGCTAAATGCAGTATGTTTGTCCTGATACAAAGATGTAACTCTGGCATTATGAATAACTGTGCTGCTGCCACTTAATAGTAAAGCTGCTGTTAACCCAAACTGACAGAAAGCTGCCTTCAGACATGGAACAATACCAGCAAAGTAGAAGCAAATGATACCCTTCAAAGCTTTGTAGTGCTTATAAAAATATTAATAGCTACCAGAAATTAGCACTCTCTTTTACAAAGAGATGAAAAAAAAAAAAAAAATCCATTATCAGAGATGTTTCTAACTTCAGCATCTCAGGGTGTACTTTCGTAGTCACGACCTGTGCCCTAAAGAATGAATACAGGTATAGTCTGTACAAAGAAGCAGCAAAATTCTTTTGTTCGCTTCAAACTTATCAACCTTTGTGACAGGGAGTTTCTACCACCTTTATGCTTCTACACATCACAGCGCATCAGAACAGTACAGACAGCATATAGGAGCAAAAAGAAACACACAGAAGTGAAAGCAGAAGGTTAAACATATTGGCCTAAGACAGTTCTAGTCCAGAAACGAGCATCACACAATTTGTGGAGTTGGTTGCTTAGCAAAAGTCAACAGCAAACACGTAGCTCTGAGAGAGCCGAACAAGAGTGCTGCAGGAAATGTAAAAGACAAAAACAGTTAGTGACTGTTGCAGTGGAGCGGAGGCTGGGTGCTAAGGCAAGCTGTGTCAGTGCCATGTATTTCTCACGTTCGTTTCAATACTTTGCCATGATCTGTTATAGCTGGCATTTCTCTGCTGATGCCTTTTTCCTGCAAAGTGCAATTGACACTGTTATTTGTGAAAAATGGAGAAGCCGCTACTTTTGCAAATTGAAATTGAAAATTTTCAATTGACTTTGAAATTGAATGTCAATTTTCTTTGGGGACTAGCATTGGAGATAAATTTGTATGAAAAGCATTTTTTGCACAGGATGTGTCTTGCTGCTTACACTGTTTTTGTTGGGTTTGTTTTTTGGGTTCTTTTTTGTTTGTTTGTTTGTTTGTTTTTTTTTACAAGAGAGATTAAAACATGTAATAGAAAACGCACCAGGGTGATGATGAGAGTACTGACACTAATCTAGTTCAGCTGCTAAAAAGTCTTTTGGAAGGACGTTGTCAGAAAGTTCATTCTGGCCTAACTCTGTTGATGAATTTTATTTTACAGCCATTAAAATATGGAGTGTACTGAAGTTAAGCTTCCTGAAGTATTAATTGTCTAATCAGACCACTTAAGGCAGACCAGAGCACCTAAATCTTAAGTAAAATATGTATTTAAAAAAAAAAAAGTGTGTAGGTAGCTAATGCTTCTCTAGGCATTCTTCTACTTGATAGTTATCAAAAACTAGTCATCTTTTTAATGCTGTGAAGCTTCTAGCTCTAATTTGCATCTCTCTGTAGAAGTAATGCTAAATTTGCACAAAAAATGATGTGGTTTTCCTGTATTTTTGACTGCCAGCAGTGCTGCCATCCAAAAGGTTGGCAATAGCTAGGAAGAACTGCACAGGCTTTTAACATACTTTTCCAGTTTTATGTATGGCTTACTTTCTTAACGTCCCCATTGTTCTTAGCAGTTACTGAAGACGTTACCTCACTGCCCACATACGCACTGTTTCTGTCAGCAGACATGCTCTTCAGGGTGGGATGTAAGATACTCTTCTTGATGTTTATCCTCTATTTAGAAGCACTCTTCCACCTCTCCAGCCAAGTCAGGCTACAAACAGTTTTCCTTTTCCTGATGTTTTTCTTTGTGTGAAATCTAATTAAAATGTGTTAGCTTAAATTTCCCAGAATTGCTAAACTCTAATCCAAATAATGAAGCAGGCCCCCCAAAGTCATGGAGCTGTCTTTGAAAAGAAGAAAATAGGTTGTGATGTTATCTTTTTATGTGTTTGATTGGTATTTGTCTACAGCAATGAGGCTTAGTTTTGTTTTCAAAAATGGAAATACACACCCAAAGGCATAACTGTATAAATCTGTGGCCTAAGACAAGAAAAGAAATGTCAAAAAGCTCTCAGAAAAAATGTCAGCTAGGTGGTTGGCTGGCTCAGATCTATATTCCTTTTTCTGATTCTTCAGCAAGTTTTTTTTGAGGCTAACTCATCTGATTTTTATAATTTCCTTCGGAAAGAAATCCTCTCAATCATTTTAATGACACCTAGTAGTTCTTTCTGATCAATCTGGATGCTCTGCTCTTGCTGAAGAGCATTTCCTTGCCAAGATATACTAATTCCTAGATTTCTGTTTTTCTGTGAATACAAGAGAATTCTTGGAAGATTAAATATCTTGTTAAGATTTACCATGTTATCATGTGAGGAAGCAGATATATTCCCTGTGACCCAGATTATATCCCCCTGTCTTCATTATTAATTTTCCAAGCAAGACCAAAAAAAAGAATCCCAGGAATTGGAACTTTGTGTTTGGGTGTTTTTTCTTTCTTCATTGATATTTTAACAGGAGTGTGAAAGCAAGTAGCTGCTCTAGTTTTCAATTTAACTGTTACATTATAAAATCAGTAATCTGTAAATATCCCTCAATAAATTTCACAAGTCTTGGACTTGTTTTTCCCTTTTCTATGCTTATATCAACAATGATTCCCAGTGTTTGTCTTTACAGTCTTTCATAGTTGTAGTTCACAATTTACAGTGTGCTCATCACCACGTTCATACCCTCCTTACCATACTTTATAAGGGACATATGCAGGGATAACTAACTCCAACTTATACATTGGAAACGTAAACTAGACAAGAGGTAAGCCATTTCCTTCTCTCTCTCTCTCCATGGCACTATTAAGGCATCTTTTTGAAATAGGTCCAAGTTCTGAGCGTCCTTTCTATAGCTTATTTGAAGGCAAAGGAAGGCTCTGCTCTGGCTCCCTTGTCTTGTGGTGGGTCTCCATGTCATGACTGAGTTAGAGGCCACCTCTTGCCTTTCTGAGGGCACCTGGCAGTGAAAGGTGTCAGGGGATGAAAACAATATGTTTGATTTTTCTTGTTTTGAGATAGCTGTTTGCAAACTGTCTCCAGCTCTTTTGTGGTGGTTACTTACCTCTGTTTCCACCACTGCTATCCTCCAAAATCCCCATGAAAACTCCAGTTCAGGAGACAGAAGTTTAAAGTAAAAATCAACAAAATAGACTGTGACAAAAGAATTCAAAACATTCCATTTAAACATCCTATACTTCCAAACTTTTGTGGCACTCATGCAGCAGTTCAGATACTGCTTGTTGATGAAAAGGCATTATCAAGAGAAGGGTATCAAGAGATTGCTAAAAGAGAGAAATGGATCAAAGAAATGGGATCTAGTGGCAAGAAGGAAAAGGAACAGTGAACATCTCAGTAACAGGGAGAAACAGAGGGGAAGGATATGAATATGAAGAGGGGATTTTAGAGGCAGAAGGATGCTGGACACACACCAAAAAAAAGCTGCAGCTCAAGAAGTAGTAAGTTACAAGGTTGAAACTGTGTTTATGGAAGTGGAAGGGAAAGTAAAGCAAGGAAGGAAAGAAGGATGAAAGAAAACACATCCATTATTGCATTTGTATTACTGTATTATAAGCTAGTTTCCTTTTTTCAAATGTGGCATGAAAGCTGATATAGTGGGGTTCAGACTGATGCTTGCATTTCTTTTCAAAGTGTTCTTCGAATGTCATATCCTACTTATTTCTGGGAGGGAAAGGGGAGTTGCTACTTTTCCTTACCACAGTGGGCTACTCAGCAACCAGTTTCGTTGTAGGTTTGGTGTGAGAATCCTCATGGGAGAGACCCATTTGATCAAGTTAGCTCCGAAACATAATCTGAGAGTAACAAAAGCAGAGTTGCAGAGGAAAAATGTTGGATCTGAACTCAGAACGCATTTCTTAGTAAAGGCTTGGGTAGCTTGTAATACTGCAGCCAAACACCTATACGTCTGGGGGCTGGGTGATGGGGTGCTGGGTTCTTTGGGGGTCATGGTGCCTCTTTTGAGAATAAAAGCCAGGTTTTGTCATCAATTGCAATGCATGTACTAGTCATTTATGGTTTTTGTTGACTCTTGTACAAAATAGAGAGGTGTTTTTTTCCATTCTAATACATTTTATAATATTCCTTTTGTTTATATAACTGCTGA
>NW_010258393.1:35702-45969 GCF_000690775.1 Eurypyga helias
AACCACTTCAGCTGTCTCTTTAGAAAAAACTGTCCTTTTCCATTTACTTGCATCATTTTATGACTTCTTATCCCACTTTAGGAAAAAGAAAAAAAAAAATCCCTGACTCAAAAACCAAACGCACAACAACAACAAAAATGACTCAGAATTCTATTTTAAAAAAAGTCTGTGATCGCTCTAAAGTGCTCTGCATTTTCGACTGCCATAACTCTTGCGCCTGGCTGGGAACAGTATCCTTTTATCTTATCCTCTAAGAGCTGGATTAAGATTGGATAAATTCATGGAAGTAGTCTTTAAACTGCCAGGGTTTAATGATCATCCCAGGGATGCTGGGAACAGGAAAGATTCCCAAGAAATTGTCATCCTTTATAGGAAAATACTTTGTAAATCACCCTGTATGATGTTTTGTATTAGATTAAGTATATAATCAGAAAAATTTTTGAGATCCAGAACTTTGATTGCTTTGAAGTCATAATTCAAAGGAGAAGTTATCTGATTGTTTTAGAGATGAGGAGTAAAATATTGAAGGGAATGCTGGTTCAAGGAGAGTGCGTGGGTTTCGGACTGTCTCTTCCTTTGCGCTCCACATTTATCTCTGGGATCTTGTAACCAGGCAAATTACGCAAGGCAAAGTGTGCTCCGGCCACTTATTTTTAAATTTTTTTAACTGCCTGTCTCAGTTTCTCCATTCATCTCTGCTAGCTTTTGAGGCAGTGACCTTCCTTCAGTGGGGATCTGCTGGAGCTAATACACAGCAGTTACTGTGTAAGGTTAGCTAACAGAGATGCTTCTTCTCTAGTGATGCTCCGGGGATAGATAATGCACTGTGCTTAGCTTCTCTGTGATTACTGTCTCTCACTTGATGATGTTCAGAGCAGTTACAGTGACAAGAGAAGCAGAACAGATATTACAGCTAGAATAATGTTAAGATCCAGTTTTCCACAAATGAGAGTACAGAACAGTCTCCTATAGGTGTTTTAGTTCAGTTTAATTTATCCAGGTTTGAAACTCACTTGGCAAAAAAATAGAAAACGTACAAATTTACACACAGGGTAGACAATAACTTGCTCATTACTCTCTGGGATATTTGCTTACTCTAACCTTTGCTTTCTGTAATAGATATTTCTGTCCGGAACACCAATGTTGTATAACTAATTAATTTAAAGTAATTTTATGCAACCTGCTGAATTTGGATCTATGAACTGTAAAATTCAGAAGCAGTTTCCTAGAAATAGATATTTTTATTAGGTTTCAACGAATCTTACGAAGTATACAAAAAAGCTGAAGACAGTATAGTTTAGGAAGTGTCTTTTTAAATATAAGTATTCATTTATAGGTATTATTTCTAATAGTTGAGCAAAAACTTGTCTTGAATTTTTTAAATATGTTGTTAATCTGTCCATTTCACTATTCTATTATTACCTGCTTGTGAACCAGGTAAGAGGTCTTGTGAACAGTACAGATAGGTACAAGTGAAAGAAAAAAAACCACTTTTTTACTTTGTAAAATAAAATACAAGACTAATACAAAGGAAAAAAATGTATTACTCCCATCACGTTTACCATCCC
This sequence comes from Eurypyga helias, assembly GCF_000690775.1. NCBI lineage: Eukaryota > Metazoa > Chordata > Aves > Eurypygiformes > Eurypygidae > Eurypyga > Eurypyga helias. The sequence goes on from NW_010258393.1 coordinate 37,271, forward strand.
AGCTATTCATAATGTCCCAGAATTTAGCTACATGTATCTTGCTCTGGTAATAAGAAAGTTACATTTATGTTAATGCAAAAATATTTAACCGATTGGTAAGATTTAAAAAAATAAGTAAAAACTATGTTTTCCTTGCTAAAATATTTCTAGGTTTTGTTAGTAAACATGCTTTCCATTACTTATCCCTTAATATTCATCTCTTACTTCAAACACTTTTATAAATCATTTGATCAGGATACAACTGCAGGGTTTGCCAGCTACTCTGTCACATCAGATGCTTCCTCCATCTTTTTTCTTTCTTGGATGGCAATCACAGGATGCAAATGGCAAGTTCTTGTGAGGTATTTTCTAACATTTGGTTCTTGATGGGCTCCTCAGGCAGCTGGGCTAGTTATGCTGGAAGAACTTCTGAGTCACTCTCATAACCAAGTGGCTTCCTGGCATCTTAAATGCAGCGTCCTCTCCAAGTGCTCTTTGGGTGTGAAATGATCTGCATGTTATGTCTTGCCTGAGAGTCCAAAGATGCAAATTATTATACAGCCAAAAACTGCAAATGTAAGGTGTGAATCGAATGTCCTGCATAACCATAGAGGCATGTGGACAGTTGGGTAGAGTGTTGTGATGGCTGCTTTCACATCAGCAGGTGAAAAGCCAAAACACCTGAGTTGTAGCAAATAATTTCACTTTTTTTTTTGGAGTAATAAGGCTTAAAGTAGAGGCAAAGGGAAACAAAGTTTAGATATTTTGATTTTAAATTGTGAATTAAAATTTGCTTTAAATTACTTTTACTCTATGCTAATTTTTCTCTTTTTGTTAGGTATTCTTAAGCTAACAAGTAGATAATGAGGGGCTTTTTATAGCTTAGTGGGCTTTCAGACACCGCAAATGAGAGTGTTTACATATAAGTAAAATTCAATTGCATTTTTTTTATATTATGGAGTTTCAACTTCAAGTAAATGAGATGCTTAACAATTAACATAACAAAAATTAACAATGGTAACAGGAAGCCTAAAAATAGAGAGCATATCTTCTTGTCAATTAAATTAAATTACATTTTTGTTTTCTAACCACACAAGTGGATTTGACAGTTATTTGTAAAATACCTGATTTCTGGGTTTTGTCATTGATTATTGTCTTAGATAATCAAGATTGTTTTCTTGATAACTGCTTTCCCAAAACAAATGAAAGACAAAGATAAAACCTGAGGCAGTATAGTATCACATTTTTAAATAATGTTGAAAAAATATGGGGATAAAACTAAAACCACACCTCACTTGAACAACTATTTTCCAAAATGGTTTTCTTTTTTTTTTTTTTTCAAAATGCAACAATTTTCTGTATAAATTGATACCTTCTTATAGCTAAAACTTTGAAAGCTCAAAGAATAATTTCAGTTTGAATAAGCATATGAAACTGGAATACTTTGAATTTCTGCTTGGGCTCTATTTGAAGAAATAACCTGGATTGAAAAGACTACATCTGGCTGGATTCTTCGAATTCTTTTAGCAATAAGAATAATTCTATTTAATCTTCAAAAGGTCAACATTAACAGTAGATTGATCTAAGAATGTCTTCGAGTAAAGAGGAACATGTTTTTTATAGATGTGAATGAAAAAGATGAAGCCAGAGAAGTTACAGATAATGCATTAAGAGGTATTAGAGCATTTTCTAATTTTCCTTTTTCCTTTCCTTGCTCTAATGTTAGTATGTGAAGATATGTTAACCTGAGGTATGAATTTGTTGTGTTTCTCATTTCTGAACAAGTAAAAGAATTTATGTAATAGCAAATAAAGTTTTTTTATTACTAAATTCTTACACATTTTTAATTTAGTCTTTTCTCTGCTCAGGTGGAAAATCCACTCCTCAGCATCAGTTGAGGCATTATAATGATGTAGGGATAAATGTCTTTCTTTTTGTTTGCTTGTTTTGCTTTATTACTTGATCTGCATGCATATTTTACTCTTGAGGTTAAATATTTGCTAAAAGGTTTTTTGGACTTTTTTATCATTTTACATAAGTTTTTACAGATACAGAATTCCCAAGCAGCTGATCTCTAAATCTGTGGCTGGAAAATTAAAGTTAGTAGATATAATTAATCTGGACTTAAGAAACTTTACTTGTTCTGTGGCAAAAGAAAAAATAGATTTTCTTTTACTGAACGTGTTCCATATTTTTTCTGATATGACTTACAGCACAATGTTTTGAAATGTGCCACCACAGAGTGTGTAAATCTTGCCATTTTACCAATTCTTGTAGGGGAATTCAGTAAACCAGTTTTTTAAACCAAGAGATAACAATAGTTTGGAGAGCGTACAAACCATGCAGTATAAGTTAGGGGAAAAATGTTCCTATATTTAAGTAAGTCAAGAAAAGGGAAATAAGGACAATTGTAGTTGGAAATACCTCTGTGATGCTCTGTCGTTCCTCTGTTACTCTGGACCTAATCCTGGCATGAGACTCACTGATCTGCGTGAACATTACTTCAGCAAAGCTTACAAATTCCTTCCAACAATACAATGCAGATTTAGGATCATCATAAACTCTCTGCTCCAGGCAATATTTGGTTGAGTTTTGGTTAAGTTGTTTTTTTTTTCTTCCTCTAAAAACTTTAGCCCCTAAAATTGAGTAAGTATAAATGCTATGCATAGATTTATTGCAAAATTATGTCAATGTCGTCTCTTAAGAACCATTGATCCTGACACTTCATCTTGATGAAGGTGCATTCAAAAGTGAAGAAGAGTGCTTTCTTTCCTTGTACCTCTACCTTCTGAGGTAAGTTTTAGGTTGAGTAGAGTATTTGGATTGCAGCAGCTTTAATTAATAATTGGGATTACTGGCAGGCAATGATACTGTCAATAACCTATCACTCCAGAGCAACAGTGTGTTGCTGGTGAGCCATTTTTCTAGTAACCTCATGTGAATTTAAGGTTTTTTAATAATCTCAGACTTGTGAAAGAAACTAAGGTAAAGCCCAGCAAATCTGCTCTATCGTTTAGTAAGTAAGTACTGTTGCACCATTAGGAGGACCATAAACAAACAATGAAAGATACTTGTTCAGACCTTCAGAACTTGTTCTCCACCCTTCCTTCAAACAAGGTTCATTCTACTTGATTAATATATAAAATCTTAAAGAAAAGGTCATGTTTAAAGTAATAGACACAGATTGATTGCATATTGATTTGCTGGAGAGATTATCGTGAATTTACCAAGTCATTTGAATGTTAGACAGTTGCGAAAAGATAGGCTTCTTTTAAGTAAAAGCAACTCTCAAAGTCATGTCTGTTATAAAATTCTATTCTCTGCACCAGAGCAAATCTCTCTCTCAGCTAACATTGCTTTGAAATGCAACTCATTTAAATTTACAAGTAAACAACTAACAGGCACTCTCTCTGACTGAAATAACAAGATGATTCCACCTGGTTGAAGGCTTACCCTACCTGGGAGCTTGTAATTCTGGACCCTTACTCTTATCCATCATGTGTTTCCTTACTCTGCTTTCTTCTCATTCAGAGCACAGAGGGGTTTGCTTTTAAATAGGTGACATTTTTACATCTAATGCATATATAACATTGTTTGAGGCATGAACACACTTTTCATAATTTCACACCGCTTTTTGAATTTACAGGCTTATTAAAATGTTCCCAGTAGCTCCTTTTGTCTGCTGAGCTGAGAAGGAGCTGTTCTTATGCTGTGTAACCATACAAATAGCAGGGCCTTGAAAAGTTCACTTGTTTGAAGTTACATGGTAGGGAAAAATTTTGTAGATGGAATTTATTTTTCTGCTGCAAGGTAGAAAGTCTGTCCTTGAAAATGACTAGCTATTAAAGTATAACCACTCTGATGTTTGAAATTATATTTCCGTTAAACTAACTATCCATAAGCAAACTATACTATTGAAAGGAATAGATGACATCAGAAGCTGTTTCATCAGTGCTTTGCCAAGCTTCATTCCAGAATAGGACCAATATTAAGCAATTACGAATGCTTGTTTTTCTTTGTACCTGGTTTTTGCTTCATGAGGTTTGACGCTGGATTTCTTTAATTGACTTAATGTAGAACGAGATTATGAACTAATTCCTAAACTGTAAAAAACCAACAGAGAATTTCTTTTTTAAAGAGATGAAAAACTATAGGAATATGATAAAATTCAGAGTTGAAGCATCTTGTGTTCTTGTCTGTAAGCAATATATTCACTTGGCTGGGATCACTGCTTAAGAAAATAAGAGAGCATGAAGTACTGCCTTAATGCCTATTGGAGATGCGCTGTGCTGCTCTACACCAAAGTGTACAGAGGAGGGGAGGATGTCTGTAGGATCACCAAGACCCCTACGCTTAAAGAAAGGTGTCGTGAGTGGTGCTGAATGGGTGCTATCATAGCTTTGAGCTCTCAGAATAATCTAGTCAGTACAAGGACAGTCTCCCATGGATAAGAATGGTCAAGGAATGAATGCATTATATTCAGAACAAGGAGGGAATTTGGAGCAGACGTGCAGGGCGACACTTTGCTCTCACTCTGCTTCAGGGTTCAGTTTGACAACATGCTGCCATTGGTAGAGTTCATGGCAAAGCCCAAGTTTAGCTATGAATCATGAGATGAATTGATTTCTCCATAGACATATGTTTACAAAGGTTGGGGGGATTATGATAGAAAACCATAAAATGTTAACTATTTGTGTATGTAATGTCAGACTTGTTTTCTCGTTATACGTTGATTTCTGTTCAGAAATGTTGTCAATTAAACAATAGCCAGAAAAATCAGGTAGAAATATAGGAATTACTGAGTAAGCTGTGTTGTTTTGACAGTTTTGATGTTAGCTTTAGAAGTTTAGTTTAGCAGTCAACGAATTTCAGACCATTTGCAGATGGTTGTGAAGAGGCTGATACTTGCAGTCTTGGAAAATGCTTGTATCTTGACTGTATCACTGCTTTATAAGAAGGAAAAGGCCAGATTTTTATTCAGATTATTGACATAACTCTAGGCATGTTGAGTTCTACCAAAAGCTATCTGTCTTAGATGTTGGATGTTTAATCTAAATTAGCCATTGGGCTTTTTGCTATGATCATGGAGAGAGGCTGCTGCAAGGATGATTCACATCAGACTGAAATAAGTAGTAAAGCTACGTGGTATCAACTGACCTCTTCAGGGCATTTCCTACACTTCTGTGAAATTGAGCCATAGGGATATTGCTGGAGGAAAAGATGCAGTGTTTTTTTTGAATTTATGCAGTTATCATTTTTGTAACTGTGGAGTGGTATTAGTCTACCTGAAGTCAGTTAATTCAGAAATTACCTATACTAGCCCATTTTTTGCGAGAAAAAACCCACAACATAGTAAGTTCTGTTGGATATTCATTATACTAATGCAAGACTGCTATCTGAGCTCAGCCTTAGGGGTTTTAACTCTAGCTTTGACATTATTCCTCGTACTGCATTAGAAAAATAGCTGAGCTTTCTGTATCATTTTCTGTAATGTCAGCAAGATATATAGTTTCTGTAATTTCATTGTTAGCTTGTAGTAAATTAGGACTTTACTTGACTCATGAATCCCATGAAGATGATCACAAAATTTTTGTCTGTAAAGTCTTTATTAAGTTTAAAATCTTATCCCAGTGAGAGCCCTTGGTTGGGCTGATATTATGCTAATGTTGTGTTGCCTTCCAGAGGCAGCAACTGTCATTAGGCAATGTTGCTAAAGATCTTAATTGTCTCAATACATCTTGGTGTGCTTTAATGCCTCTAAATTAATTATGCAGTTTAATATTGTTATTAAGTCTTGAATTGCATTACTTCAGCAGAAACATAATGCTAATGTGATTGTGTGCCATAGGAATGGAAGCACCTGTGTTCTTCCTGATTATCCCCCAACATTGCAATTATTCATTAAATGTCTGGTTCAGAAGGTTCACAAAACATTTTGCTCATATGCTCCTGGGGGCCACTGAAGACCTTACATGTAACTTATGACTTACAATAAAGGTCAAAAGCCACAATTACAAGATGTCCTAGAAAGAGAGTGTAAGGAATTAAGGCCATTGCCAATACCATAAGTACCTGTAGAAGGAAAAAAATACATTAAATAAAATGTATTTGTAGGGTATACACTCTACCCCATATTCTAGGGGAATGCAATAATAAACAAAATCAAAATAAACAGTCCTTGCCAAAGCTGGGGACTTTTCTTACCTTCAAATTTGGTTATGAGGTTAAAAAAATTTTGTTTTGTTTTTTTTACAGAACCGAGTGAGGTACCTTAAAATTTTAGTACTTTGATTTTGGTCTGGTATGATTAACCTTTTCTTGAAGAAGAAAGTAGTCTTTCATTATACTTTGACTTCTGACTGTACAGGGAAAGAAAACAGATAGGAAATCCTCTCCCCAGTTTCTAAGGCATCTTATTTTTCTTAAATATTTAAAAATCTAAGTCACCATCACTCATATCATCTATCAAAAACACCCTGTCATCTTCTTTACTTCCTAAGAGCGTCACTGTGAAAACTGTATATACATGAAGAACATAATCATTAGGCTTTAGGGCACATCACTTCTACTGTGAATGTATAGAAAAAATTTACTACCACTCTGTGATTTAAGTTGAAATAGAGAATAAATATGTATAGGTAAAAACATGGTTATCCCAGCTAGAAAATGTGACTGGGGTTACTATCAGTTCTCAAGGGAAAAGTGTACTTTCATATTTTGTCTAGATGACAGCATTTCCATTACTATAATAACCTGTAAAATCACAGAATAGCAAAGGAGCACTGCAACGCCAGAGCGATTATAGTGAATCAGGTAGAAGTGCCTGTTCTTATGTGATATTGCTTGGGGAAGTCAAAGCCTACATACAGTGCAGAAAACTTCTGGTCCACGCCATTTCTCTGTCCTGGTAGGCCATTCTGTTCCTTTCATCAATGCATCTCCTTAGAGCTTAATCTCATGTATCACCAATTGAGTTTATATACTTTTGGAGCTATTTTGAGTATTTTTCTGTATTTATTTACAGTATTTTATATTAACTCATCTGAGTAAATATGTATCAACAATAAATATGGATACCTTCAGTAGTAATGAGTTGCAAGCTTTTTCCAATATTCAGAATTAGATAAATCCTGTGCAAAGCTAAACCTGTATTATCTCAGCAGAAGAGTTAAATGGTGATAGGAAAGCCATTGTCTTATTTCCCCTGGGCTGTCTGTCTAGTTTTAGTAACGTATTGACATTAGGATGGTATAATATACTCTGTAATTTTGGGAATCTGATTTGTTGATTAAATTGCAAATTTAATGACAGAATGTGGCACAACACAAGGGTTTCATTATCTTGCCACATATTAAGGCTTTCTTTTTTTAATTCCTCCTCCCTTCTTATTGAAAGCTGTTTAGATTTTTAATTTGTATAAACAGTCAAACAAAATTCAAGATATTGATAGGGAAATAAACGGCTGAGCTGCTTTTTCCAATAGTGAAGTCCTGTATATTAGTTCAGTACAAAATTAATAGCCGAACTTCAACTTCAGCTGCACAGAAAGCTACACTGCAAGTGATCTGCAGAGGTTAACGGATTTTCAGACCTGAGTGAAGAAGTGTTACAGTCCCAAAGCTTACTTAGGATGTTTCCCCATAGGGGGCCAGGAGCATGTCCCTGCAGTGAGCACTTCTCTGTTTTTTCTCTCCAGCCCTGTTGCCTGCGTGGCCTTTCACAGTAACACAGAAAACGAGCAAGGAATAAGTTGCATTCTTAGCAATGAGAAATTTTAGCTAAAAGAATTCAGCAGCTTTCCCTTCATTCCTGTGTTATACTTCCTACATTCCTGTGTTGTATTAGATGTTGCTGTAGTCTGTAAATGGTACATAACTCTACATCTTCAGTCCTGGGGCTTGCATATGAAGAAGTGCCTATCTCTTGTTACGTACTGAGACCTGAAATGGGCAACCTGTCCCTTTGAACGCTGCCATCAGAGAGCAGCAGCTGCCAGACCATGCAAAACTGCCTTTGCGGGACTGCCGAAACATCCCAATAAAGTCTGTGGTTGTAATCCTCACCAGTTTCTTCAGCGTTTTGGACTGTATGGAGCTGTAGCCTGTGGAAGTTAGTTTTGAACCTAGTACACCAAAAGAACAACCCTTCAGGGCACTGCTTCATAGACCAGAGCAGCTAAGCTGAGGCTGTGTCACTTCCATGGTGGCACAGGGGGACAGGGCCCTGGTCAGTCCATGGCAGCTCCTCTGCTGCTGCTTCTTCCTCCTCATGCTGCTCCCTGCTCCAGCCTGGGGCCTCCATGGGCTGCCATCCTTCAGGTTGAACCTGCTCCAGCCTCAGCTCTCTGTGGGCCAGTTTCTTCAGGATATGTCCACCTGCTCCTGCATGGGCTGCCTGGAAGCACTTTGTTCTTTCCTAAATACCCTTTCCCTGAGGTACTCACCTGTGGGTGCGGGGCTCAGCTGTGCCCAGCGGTGGGGCCACTGGAACCAGCTGGAATCAGCTGTGCTGGGTATGGGGCAGCCCTGGCAGCTCCTCACAGAATCTGCCCTGCAATGTCCCACCCTGGCACCTGGGCATGGACACCCAAGCCACAGGTAAATCCAAGGTCTGTTAGCTAATTTTATTTCATCATTTAAGTGACATTTGCACGGGAGGTTGTGTCAGTGCTGCCATGTTTGCGGGTGTCCCTGTGGCATGCAGGAGCATCTCCCTTCCCT
>NW_010258393.1:46044-49481 GCF_000690775.1 Eurypyga helias
CCTCTGGTTGCAGGGAAATAGACAAAGGACATGGCACCAACACCTCTGTGACAGTGTTCCAGTGTCCTGCCCTTGGGCCCAGGAGGCTGCCTGCTCCACAAGCAGCTGAAATTCAGGCTGAAGCTGGGCCCACAGCTCGTCCTATCACCCTGCAGGTTTAGTGATGGTAGATTTCCGGGCAGGGTGGCCCTGGCCTTAGGTCACGCATTGCAGGGAAATAGACAAAGGACATGGCACCAACACCTCTGTGACAGTGTTCCAGTGTCCTGCCCTTGGGCCCAGGAGGCTGCCTGCTCCACAAGCAGCTGAAATTCAGGCTGAAGCTGGGCCCACAGCTCGTCCTATCACCCTGCAGGTTTAGTGATGGTAGATTTCCGGGCAGGGTGGCCCTGGCCTTAGGTCACGCATTCGCCCTGTGGTGGCTTTACAACAATCAGTTCCTTTCTGAGCTGTAAGGATTTAAAATTACTCTAATTAAAAGAAGGGGGAAAAAAAAAAAAAAATTTTTTTTGATTTCTTTTCTTCAGCTCCACAAATAGATGTGGTGAAAACTCTTGGATAAAGAGGTTTAATTCCAGTAGATGCAATTACAGCTGTTCTTGTGTCTAACTCTCGGGGGTAGAAGAAGTTGAACGTTTAATATTTCACCACCCTTTTTCTTTGCCCAGAGGCACAGTTTTATATGTTTTAATACAAAAGCTTTGTTGCTACCACTGTCTAGGTTCATTTAGGTGGTTGTTTAAGGTTTGCATATACAAACTGTTAACTCTCTTTTGATGTAGAAGAGTGGATTTAGGTACGTGTGTGGGACGTTATTGTACTTCTTGCCAACAGCTTCTCTCTTCTCTGTGCTTACAGACATCTTCATTAACCCTGTAGTTTCTTATCAGAACTTTCACTAAGAAAATTGTTGGATAAATTTGTGTATACTTTATAGAAAACGGAGTTTAGAAAGAAATCTATTATTAGTGAGATTTTCCTCTATTGCCTAACAGGCATAGTTAGGAAAGACCAAATTATGGGACTTTTCCTACCTGGGTACTCCAGTGAACAGGCAGCACATTTCCATTAACAGACTCAACATTCCTGTTCAGGAAAGTCCATCTGCTTCCAACTGATAAAGCAGCATATTATTCACGGCACATGCAACTGCCTCATATGATAATTCAAAACTTAACTTATGTTTTCCCACTTTCTCAGATTTAACACACCAAATACTTATCTTGTGTAGATAAGCCACACCCAAATATTTCCTGAAATACTGAAATTTCTAATGTTTCATGACAAATTTTCTTTTGTTTAGTCAGTAACACTGAAAACTACAGGATGGGGAAAGACCTTTCCCAGTTGCAGTGACAGGTGGAGAAAAGGCTGTCAATAAAAGGGTTGTGAATATCTTAAAACTTTTGAGTAACTGTTAATAGTGAAACTCTTTATGGAAGAAATGGAGCAGTATGTTTGCTCAGGACATCTTTTTCAGATAAGGCTGTCTTCCATGAGAAGGGGTATATGTTTTTTTTTTCCATGCATATATATATATATGCACTCTAAATGGATGGGTGGATCACGATATTTATAGACTAAACAGTGGATGAAAGGGATTTGTAAAAACAGTTATTACAGATACCGATTTATGATCATGAAAGCTGACCACTCAGGATAGGATTCATCAAACCAGAAATAGATGTGCTGTGTAATTGATGGGGGATGTGGGATACTCCAAAGATTTTCTTCATCTCATCCTAGGGCCAACAACTGAAATACATCAGCTCTGTTAAATGATCCTTTGATGTGACAGCTTTTCCTGTGTTGACTGCAGTCTGTACAGCTCAGACATCGATGCCTATGACTGTAAAGATATCCAAAGTTAAGTGGGACCACGTCCTAAATTATCAATGCTCGTAACTCTACACCAAATAGTGAGCTTCCTGGTTTGGTCTGTTTTGCTATGATTACCTTTTAGTGTCGTGTAAAGTTATACGTCACATTTAACAAACTTTGGTTTTTAAAGATAATCTTTGTTTTCTTAAAAAGAGAGGTCCTAGAAATAAGTCAGGCACCTGAAGGAATCAAAATCTGAGACAGATTTTAATCACTTTCCAAATTTAAAAGGATTTTGTGATTATATCAGATACATAGAAAATACAATTAATAAAGATCAGTTAAACTGAATTATTCTTCTAGTATTTGTTTTTTCCTGCTGTTTTCCCTTTTCCTAGCTGCTTGTGCTACTGATTATATTCAGACACTGTAGTGCACTTACAAGGCGCTATGTACGTGAACTGAACGGAGTTGAACAATTTTACGCTGAGCAAATCTAATTGAATATTTCCAAAATAGTCACTTGACTTTGCCAATAAACCACTGAAGTCACTATTCTAGAGTGAAACAAAAGCGGTATGTCTAGACTGAACAATTTTTGAGCAATGAGACAACCAAATTGAAATTATGTCTGAAATGTCTGGATTTTGTTTTAGCATACTCCTCAGAACTTCAAAACAAAATGAAGCCTTCTAGATATTCAGCAGCTGAAACAGATTTGGCTGAATCAGTGCTATGAATTCGCATCTCTTCACTGAGAATGTTGTCTAAATTCAGAATGCCAATCATTAATTTTTATCTTGGTTAAACTGGATGAAAGGGGTATCAAATTGCTTTTTTTCAGTCATCCTTAAAATATAAAAGTTGAGCAAATTGAATGAACTCTTCTGTGACATTCAATTTGTTCTTTTATTTTGGCCTTACGGAATTTCTGCTACAACCTCAGAAATGCAGAAGATGATTCAGTTCAGTGGGGACTTAGTTGACATTTGCACAAAATAAGAAAAATTCATCTTTATAGCTCGTGTTTAGAACAGACATAGGACATCAATTTATCTTTCAAATCCAACACTGGTAGAGCCTGTGCCTCCTCTTTCCAGCTAATTTATAGGATATTCTAGAACTGTTCTTTGTTAACATAGCCTTTTGGAGCAATTCAACGTTGTGCTTGTTTCAGGCAGGAATGAACTCCTCTCCTACGCAGAGCTGGCCAGCCCACAGCGGCCGAAGGATTTTGTTTCGTTGCATCCTGTGTCAGGCTTGGTGCACGCGCACTTTTGGGAGGTGTGGAAGTGGCCCTGGGGGTGGGAAGATGCTTGAGGCTTTTGGGCTATCTGATAGCTGGGTCATTAGCTCCTTTTTTTAGATCTTGGCTTGGTTGTTAGCAGGTTCCTTTGTTAGTGGTTTGGGGGTGGGGGAGTTTTTCTCCCCCCCTCTGGAGCTCGGGTATGTGTGTGTGTGTTTGTGTGTGTGGGGGGGCTTTTTTTCTCCCCGCTCTCATATTTTCTTGCTGGTGTTTTTTGGATCTGGCTGTTTCGGTTGGCACGTGGTGAGATACTGTAACATGTATTATTTTCTGTTGCTTTTATTAAGTAGTAGTAGTAGTACTGTTAGTA
>NW_010258394.1:0-64108 GCF_000690775.1 Eurypyga helias
GCCCTGCCCCTGAGCCCCGGCGCAGCAGCCCTTTTCCTGGAGGTGGTGGCGCCGGTGTGGGACCAGAAAGATGTTCTCAGCCCTGAAGAAGCTGGTGGGCTCGGACCAGACTCCGGTCAGAGACAAGAATATCCCTGCGGGGCTGCAGTCCATGAACCAGGCTCTGCAGAGGCGGTTTGCCAAGGGAGTCCAGTATAACAGTGAGTCGGAGCCCGGCTTCGGGGGGTCTGTCGGGGGAGGGACACAGCCAGGGCCGGGCGGGAGGCATGCCGCACCGGTCCGTCCTAGCTGATGCCTCACAGTGTGCCCAGGGACCCCAGTGGGACTGTGAAATGCATACGCTTTCGGTTTTGCCAGTATTCGCCCAAAGACAAGTTTGCAATTAAATGTTAGAGCTTGCAGAAGTGTGGGAGGAGTAAGGGATGGGAAACATCTCAGTGTGTGGGACTTGGGAACCTGTAGTGCAGCAGTGTCCCCAGTCAGCAGATGTCCTGAACGGCCGCCTGCTTTCCGCTGACTGTGGCACAAGACAGAGCTCCTTGTAAATCAATTTTTGTCGGTTAAAGCATCAAGAGAGTAACTCCCCTGAGTGTGTGCGTGACCTTCGCTGCAGCCCAGGATAATGGTATTTATAATTAAGCTCTAGTGGTTATTTGATAAGGGTCTATTGAAGAGCTCTGCCCTGCCAGGCATTAATAAAGGGGAGTGATGTATGCCTTTAAGTGCCCTTCGTACATAATTTCATTCTGACTGTTTCTGCAACTGATACGTTTGCTCTTTTCTCAGGGAACACTTTCAGAGGTTTTTTGCCTTTCAGTGTTGAGGCTTAGGGTTGCATTTTTCCCTTGAAGCTCAGTGAAGGTTATTTCTAATATAATGTTTCAGGAGAGCACTGCAAGTATATGAAATACATCCCAAAGTAACAATTGTGAGATGAGGATGGTAGTTACGTCATCCTTGCTGAAAATAGAGATGGTACCAGAGAGCGCTGCGAGGATCAGCCCGTCTGTGGATCCAGGCAGGCAGTGAAGTCAGAGTGCAGAAGGCCCAGAGACTGGAAGTTTGGAGAGACTGATTTGTAAACGTGGCACTGAATATTTTCTGTAAAGGCACATGAGTTGGAGGAATAGAGCTTACGGCATCTTCATCTGAAACAGAAGGTGAAGGGAGAGGTTTGCACTTTGCAGTTTGGGGCTTTTTTTGCTTTGTGTAGCGTATCACTATTGACTGTGCTTTTGAACTGGTATGTTTTGGAGCTCTCTGCTTTACTAGGGAGAGCGTTTGGTGCCTTTCTCCGCAGCACATCTGTTAGGTATGCCTGTAGCGCTTCAGAAAATCAGTGTCCTAGCAAGCAGGCATGAATGTGAAGGTAAGCACAGTGGTGGTGTTAAGAGACTTGATTTCCAGTGAAAGGCGGAGGGTGAGGAGGAAACTCTTGTGCCTTGGAATACAGCACTGCATTGTTAAGCACGTACCTGGAGATCTGTTAGTTTAAGACTATTGATCTGAACAGGGGCTTCGTGCAGCTCACAGGCCAGAGCACATCCGTCTGCTTCACTGGTACATGTTGATCAGGTAGCTAATACCAGCTTGTGAATTATGTAAGAGAAAGGAGTTGACTTTTCAGAGTGAATGTTTGTGCTGTGGACAGTACGGATCAGCTGCATCCTGCTGGCACAGCAGCCGACAGGGACAACTGTTACGTGTTGACTCACTGCATTGTCAACGAGCCGGTGAGGATGTGTACCTGCTTGCCGTTAATACGGCAAGGCCAGAAATGCCAGCAGCTGAGCTGCCAACTGTACCTCTGCTGCTTTTTGTCTTGGTACTGAAAGCCTTAGGGAAGCTTTTGGGTTTGTGCCCTCTTTTATCAGGATTTTTGTTCTAGTTGCTGCTTTCGTATCTGGAATACAACTACAGCTTTCTGTCACTGCCTTAGGGAAGCTTTCCAATCTCCATAGTAACTCTTCCCAGGATCACTGTTATATAATATTTATAGGAGATAACGGGCTTACGAAAGGGTTTCGAAGTACCCTGTGTGGCCATGGCGCTGGATGGATGGGGTAGGTTCACATTATGGTCTTGGTTGACAGTGGGCTGTGAAGGAACATCGTTACAAGGGCCATTGCTCAGGAGGGGTAGAGCTGCAAATCCTGTTCATTGCTGATGCTCCTTTCTTAGCAGACACATGATGGTCAGCACATGAGTGCAAAACATCTTTTGTAGCCACCCTTAACGCACGCACGTCTTTGAAACATCTCCATTCCCCTGAGTTGCCTGAACCTAAAACAAAGGGTGCTGTGATGGCTGGTTTTACAGGAACGTTTCCTTGCTTTCACAGAGCGTTACTGATGATGATCTGAAGCCTGTTTCCTTCCCCGAAGGGTATTTAGCATGCTGAGAATGCCGTGAGTTGCTTGCTGATAAAGTGGGCAGGAACTGGCTGGGACATGGGTCTTGTCACCTGGCTCCTGCTGCCTCTCTGCGCGGCTCAGAACAGGCCACACTGTGCTTCATGGCTGTCAAGTACGTTTTGTAACCAGACAGCCCCCTGCTCCCCCAGACTCCCCCACCCAGATGTACCCACTGTGTGGTGTTTTGCTGGCACCGAGGATTACAAGCACTGGGTAGTATGCACTTCTGAGTTGGACCAAAGTGATTTGTTTTGACTGTTTCTCTCCCGCTCGGTGAAGTTGTCAAAAGGAAGAGTGTTGCAGGGCGAGTGGGTTTAGATTTCTAATGAAATGATGAGAGCAAAGGCCAGGATTGGCCCTCGGCAGCAGTCACTTTTCTGCACGGGACATCCTATGTTAAAAGGAAAGCATTTTCATACTGTACACACAGCACACACTCCTTTTTTGCTCTGTATCATCTGCATGGGGCTCCTGTGTTTTACACACCACGGTGCCAGTAACACCGGAGTTCCCTGGGCGCTATGGAAGGCAGAGAGGTGAAAATGATGTGGGTCTGTACCGTATATGTAGTGGCTCAGATGCTGATGGGAGATCACGGTTCCAAGTCTGGGGAAGCAATCTTTATAAGAACTTGCTTTTTCTTTCCTGCTTGGGATGGCCTGAACTTGGATCAGGTTGGCTGCATCGGATAGCTGTGCTGGCCCAGGGAGGGTAGCACAGGCCAGGGTGACTGAGCTCGGTGGAGAGCAAGCGAGATGGATCTCATTCCTTTGGCAGTAGTGCTCATTTAAACAAATTACGAGACAAATTACAGAAGGAGGTACCAGCACCAGGTTACTCGAACATGGAAGTTTATGTAAGGCGATGGTGGGCAAACAAGGGTGAAATGAATGGTTCCGGGTGGGTTACACTGGCATGAGGATTCCCTGGGAGGTATACACTGCTGATCAGGGAAAGGAGCAAAAGACAGGGAAGTGCTACAGGCTCAGATCCATGGGTACACGGTTCACCTTCCGCTCCGGGCTTTATTCTGAACGCTGCATCCAGTGTGCACACCACCCAACAAATCCCACCACGGTATGTGCCTGGAGCATGGGCTGCTCTCCTGGTGAGCTGCAGCCTGCCCTGAACGGCCACCAGTGCTGAAATACCAAAGGCTTTTGGTATTCCCTCCAAAACCTCCCCTGATTCATTTTCTGCTTTAAAAGACAAAACCTCACAAATACCATGTATCCTTTTGGTAATCATTATAATCCTTGCTTCTTTTATCATAGAATGGTTTGGGTTGGAAGAGACCTTAAAGCTCGTCTAGTTCCAACCCCCCTGCCATGGGCAGGGACACCCTCCACTAGACCAGGTTGTTTTTAGAGTAGTAGTACCCCAGCTCTGATTGTAGTCTTAAGTATTTTCATTCAGCACTGCTCCCCCCTGCTCCCCTCTTCCTGCTGCATCCCAGCTTCTCATGTTTTCTGCTACTGCTGACGCAGGTGTCTGTGCAACCTGTGGCAAACCTGCTTTGGCTGCTGTCAGGCCTCTTCCCCCAGGGAGTGTGCTCGGGGGTGTCTGCAGAGCAGGTCTCCTGCTTTGGGCAGCAGAACCAACTTCAAGCATTTGAATTGCAGCCTTGTAGTCACAGCCCCAGAGACCTTATTGAGGGCCAGGTTATGACCCTCCATATGGGGTTTATTAAGCAGAGGAGTTTGGGGATCTTTGCAGGGTGTGAGATCCCGAGTTGCTGCAGTGTCCTGGAGGAACATGGGCAGAGCTGGGAGTTCCTGATTTCTCGTTCTGAGTGGTCTGAGACCTGCTGTCTGGGCCTGTGTCTTCACTGCTCTGCTTCCATTTCCCCATCTGGAGAAGGGAGGTCCCTCTGTTTTTCCTGGTGCAGTGAGAATATGAATAAAGTGATTTGTTTAGCTTTTTCCTCACATCTTGATCTATTCCCCATCCCTACCCTTCTTCCCACAGATAATTCTCCTGTCCTTGCCACAAACCTATGGCTGTTTGCAGTAAGTACTGCTTTAACTTCAAATAAGGCAGCAGTTGTTACTGTCCCGTAGGTAACAGTGCTAACCTCCCCATCGTTACTGACCCTCTTTCCCCGTTCAGACACAGCGCAGGCCTGTGATGTACCGGCCTGGCTGTGCCCTGAAGCTCACTCAGCTCTCCCTCTCCTGCTGATGCCTGTCACTGAGCACACCTGCCCTAGCCGAGGTCCCAAGTACAGGTTTTGTTTTGCTAAGAATGTTTTACGTCACCTGCCTTCTTCCTCTTCTGTTCTTAAAGACTTTTTTTTTCTTCAGGAAGAATGTCATGAACACTCATGCGTTATGTAGGAGGAAAGAGATCCTAACATGGAGAATGCTGAAGCTGGAAAGGGCCGTTGGACCTGTTCAAACTGAGCACGTGGTGCTACAAGCACCCTACGTTGATCCAGGCGTGAGCTGCTCAGGGGTGGGGGTGATCTCTTGCCACTCCAGCTGGGCCTCCTGTGTGCTGCTCATCCTGCTGATGCAGCTGAGCACTTGAGCTAGAGAAGGAAACTGAACGGAATAATTTTGGGGTTAGTTTTCAGCCAGTTCAGTTCCTTGATCTGACTCAGTGTGTAGCTGCATAAGTAACGTTGTGGGGAGGTAAGGTGGCCCCTTCTGGGGAGAGCTCAACAGTCAAGTCACTGGGTGATCCTGGAATTGCACCTTGAGAGCAATCTAACTATTTAAGGAAGGGTCTATTTGTGCCTTAAAACTCACTGTAAAGGATCATGCTGCATTTTATGGGGGAAAATGAATTTTAAACTGGCTCTCTAAGGTAGGCAGTGAGGGCGTTTAGAAAGTCTTGGGTTTTAAAGGGGACAAATGGAGTCTCATTCTGCCTGTGCCATGGACTTGCTGCATTAATTTGGAAAAACCAAAGAAATCCTTCAATGATTGTTTCACCATCTGTAAGTAGGAAACAATCATACACACGGTTACCGGAAATGGTTTGTTGTCTCTGCAGAGATGCTTTGGGACCTGTAAGTGAAGTCAGCCTACAAATATTATGATTGTTTATGTCTTTATTATCCTTTTACTATTTTAATAAGTAACTTTGTTAAAGAATAAGCAGCAGTACCTCTCAGTGTACAGCAACAAAAGTACAGTGGAACTGCAGGACAGAATTTCACCAGACAGAACTCTTCCGCAGACTTTGTAGATGGTGTCCGTTACCTTTAAACTTTTCTCCAAAATACCTGCAGTAACTCCTGCGTTACAACAGAAGGCAGCCTTCGGTCTCAGATTTCTTAGCCCAAATGATAGTGCACAGCCTAATGCTAAGCACCTGAATCTGCCATTAGGTGTCTCCGAGTAGCCCATTTTCTGGGGGATAATAGCTGCTCTTCAAAACACGAGCATAAAAAT
Organism: Eurypyga helias; assembly: GCF_000690775.1. Lineage (NCBI taxonomy): Eukaryota > Metazoa > Chordata > Aves > Eurypygiformes > Eurypygidae > Eurypyga > Eurypyga helias. The sequence continues at coordinate 5,813 of NW_010258394.1, forward strand.
TCTGTTCAAGTCAGCTTACGCTTCCCAGTAGCCTTGTGGTTGCCCCTCAAACAGGGATGGTATTTAAAAAAAAGTCCTGTCATATAGCAGAAAATTTAGAATACAACACATACTGTGTTCAGGAAGAGCAAGCTAATAGCAGGGTAGACTTTGGAAAGTTCATGGTATTAATTGTGACAGAAGTTACTTTGCTGGGTTGTGTGCAAAATGGTATTTTTATGATATTTTGGACCCTTCCTTGGGAGGATGGGGCTGAGTTTCTCCACTGACTGACTTCCCCTGCGGCGGCTACAAGCATGTGTGCACGAGTGCAGGCATGAACTTGGTGCATCAGCTGGGCGTGAGGCCAGTCGGTGGACGTGGAGCCTTTACCCAAGACCGCAGTTTCCGAGGACGCCTTCGCCAACTGCCACCAGTACACCTGCCCCTGAACCCAGCTGTGGGATGGCTCCTGCGGTGGAGACTGTCCCTCTGACGCATGGACACCCCGCAGACATCCAGTTTCTCTTGGGTTTATTTCACTGTTTTTTAGGGGAGTTATGACCCAAAGGGGCATGCTTGGTTTGGTTCAGTTTAGCTTGTTTCTAATACATGTAAGACAGATTTTGATTTGACTCAAAACTGTGGCCATCAATAGAGGCAGTTTGGTGAATTTCTCGGGGACAGTTTAAGATAGACCCCTGTGGCCATGAACTGCCTTGCCTCTTGTCCCTGCCAAGGATTGCCTCCTCACCTAGATGACCCATACTGTGAGCTGAAGCAGCTGAAGAGCACAGTCTTGTTCTGCTTCCCTAGGAAAAGGGGATGCTGCCCCAGCGTGGGATAGCTGAGACCACTGACAATTAACTCTGCAGGGATATTCACCGGAAGCTGCCTCTCAGCTATCCCAGCACCATCCCAGAAGAACACTTTCACCGGTGCCAGGGTTCAGAGTCGCACCCTGTGTGATGTCAGGACCAGCACCTCTGAACACAGGACCCTGCCTAACTGGCACAGCTGAGAACTGGTCCTTCAGCTTTCAGTAGGCAGCTGGGCCTAGGGAGTGAGTAGGAGGCTGAGGAGAGACCTTGTCACTCTACAACTACCTGAAAAGAGGTTGGAGCGAGGTGGATGTCAGTCTTTTCTCCCAAGTGACAAGCGATGGGACAAGAGGAAACAGCCTCAAGTTTTACCAGGGGAGGTTTAGATTGGATACTGTGAAGAATTTTTTCACGGAAAGGGCTATCAGACACTGGAAGGGGCTGCCCAGGGAGGTGGTGAAGTCACCGTCCCGGGAGGGATTTGAGAGACATGTTAATGGTGCTCAGGGACATGGTTTAGTGGTGGACTTGGCAGTGCTGGGTTAATGGTTGGACTTGTTTATCTTGGAGGTCTTTTCTAGCCTAAATGAATCTATGATTCTGTTTTCTCAAGGAATGAGGAGTGTTGAAGGAGAAATGGGAATGAAAGAGGAAGCAATTGAAGGAGAAGCCTGGCATGAAAGGCTAGCGAAGAAATAGGGTTATGGCAGAGTGGGAGTAAGGGCCAGGCAGAGGTAGAGAAGGCAGGAGGATGCAGGGAGCAGAGACTTAGCTGGCTGAAGTTGTGCAGATTCTGAAGATTCAATCTTGATGTTGGCTCTTTCTGCTGAGCTAGTGTGATAGCTGAATAAACACTAATTTTAATGACCGAGGCTGTTTTTTAACAAACCTCATCATGCCTGTGTAATATGGGAGAACTAATCACGACATCTGAATAATGCTTCAGAAAGTTAACATGCTTTTCTCAGCGTTCTTTGATTTGTTTTTAATCAACTTTATTTGTCTGCTTGCTCTTTTTCCCAGTGAAAATTGTCATCCGAGGGGATAGGAACACTGGCAAAACCACACTGTGGCACCGACTGCAGGGAAAGAAATTTATTGAAGAATACATTCCAACTCAGGAGATCCAAGTCACCAGCATCCACTGGAATTATAAAAGTAAGATGGAAGAGGGTGGAGGGAGTGACAGTCATGGGACGGTGCCTTAAGGGTAGAAATTCCACTGCAGTCTCTTTGCTTCTTTCTTCTCTATCTGCTTGGGAGATAAAATGGTCTCTCATCACTCTTGTTATTTTAATTTATTAGTCACAGTTTCTCAGTCATGTTTTTAATAACTTTACTCAGAAACTGTATGTTATAAGTGCTACAGGATAGGTCTTTGGAAGCCACAGTTCAAAGAAAGTATTTAAATAGGTGATCCAAAAGATTTGAAATATTTGTGGTACACTTGTTCATGAAAACAGGTTTATTATGGAAATCTGTCTTTGAGGCCAACCCTGCTTTTGGTGTTACTGTGTTGTGTAGAAGTGAATAGCATGGTGCAAACTAGTTCATTAAAGTACAAAGAGCATCCTGTAACTGGTGAAGGTGATGGTTTAAAAATTATTGTAGTACTAATAACTAGGCTGACTTACTGAAGCACAGAAGCATCTTATCAATAGCTTTTTTTAAGTGCTTGTTGGAGTCTGACAGATGAGGTGTGAATTTTTTTTTATTTTTTCCCATCTGCTCTGACAGTATGAAGTGGCTGTGAAAACCCTGAATCTCGCCTGGAGAAGACACTGCAGGCACTGAAATTACATAAGACTATGATTTAACAGTGCATTAAGTCCAGCTTTCAGGTTCCTGATCAAAAATGCGACAGCCTTGTGGCTTGAACCACTGAGTCAGTATGAGCTTGCTCTGTAAGACTGATTTTGCTTTAGAAAAAGGTCAGCAGTTCATTTGCCACATCAGACATTATCCATCTGCACCACTCTGACCTTTTGATGCATCAGGTACTATCAGTCTCCTCACAGCTGGAAAAAATCCCATGCAGTTTGGATAAACACCAAACTGGGTGCTTCATCCAACTCACCAGTCAACACTCTATTCCTGGGCGCTACCAGGGGGCCTGGGTCTGGTGATAACGGTCAGGGAGCCACGAGGCCTGTTCAGCAGCAGTCTGCCTTGGGACAGCGTGCTCGCAGGCTTCAGCACTGGGGGAGTGAGCACAGTTGTGATGCCAGAGTTCTGGAGCCTCTTGTGCCCTTATGGAGACAGGCTTTCACACGAGTCAGTGCTCTCTTGGCAAAGGTTGAAAAGGTTCATAAGGATGGATAGTTGGGATTTGCTTTGGATGTGGGAGAGAAACAAGTCATCCTTGCTCAGCGCAACTAGTGGTTTTCTCAGTCAGGATCTCATGAGCTAAGCCTCGTGTCACCGGTTTTCAGATTTGTTCACAGGGCCTCTCCGTGTGAGGGTGACACAAAGCTGTGCCTGTTAGCTTCTGCGTTGCCTCATAAAGCAGCTTTGGTTTGGGTACTGTTTCCTGATGTTCTGCCTGTTGACTGGCCCAGGACGTTGACAGATTGGCGCTATTCTTGCAGTTGCATTCCCCATCTGCAGCAGAACCTCTGGCATGCTGTGTTTCAGCTGTGGCAGCCTACCCCCACACTCCTCTTCCTCTCTCCCAGAATATCAGCACGTCAGTTATTGATGTGTGAACACAGAGCGTGCAGGTTGTTTGGATGATGGAAACTGTCCAAAATCAAACTGGAATGATCCAGTGTAAACAGACTTAGATCAGAATAAGAAATGAAGTATCTCTCTCTTAGATACCCAAGTCTAAAGAGTTTGCTTACTGTTAATTGCAGTTTTCTGCAACATCACAGGTAAAAACTTCAGTGTCCGCTTTCCTCTCTGAGTGTAAGTAATGAAGTGCTGTTTGTAAATACAGCCAGGGAGCCTGGCATTTGATTTCTAAGGGCTCATTCATACCTAATTGTTGTTGTGTACGTGAACAGCTATACAAAATGCATGTATACACCGTTTTGTATATGTGAAAAAAGGTGTTTGGAGAAAGATCCAGTCATCTTGTGTGTCTCTGCATATTTTAGGGACTGTATGTTCTTTACTGAGCTGAGACTTAGGCACTGGCTTTTCCATCATGCATGCAGTCCTGGGGTAGGAAAGAGCTGCACAGGAGGCTGGCTTTTCCTGCGTGTTGGTAACTCCAGCACTAGTTGTTATTTCTGGTGATTAGTTCTGACGTTTATGAGATAGGTTTCTGCAGAGCTTGCTGGTTAGAGTTGACAGCAATGTGTACATATGGTGATGGACTTTTCTCAAGGTGGAGTGTTGCCAAGCTAGTCTAAACACCTGCAAGGCTACACAAGAAACTGTGCCTTTCATTTGTGTTTCTTTTACATTGTAAAATGCTGTATTATTTTCTTAGTAATAATTTCCAGCAGCATAGGAAATTCTCTGTTGACTTTCTTAAAACTTGTTTTAAAAAATAACACCCTCTTTTAAAAGCCACGTAAGGTATGTTTCCTGCTGCGAACACTTTCCATCCAAGCTGGGTGATGTGGGCACTCTGAGGCTCAGATCTAATTACCACCCTGTTGGCTGAGTTAATCTGCAGAGGAAAATAAAGTTGGTTTTTCCTGTGATCATGCTCTCAAGTTACTTTGAATAAACATTATGAAATAGTTGGCAGCAAATATTTACAGATATTAATTAAATCGCTGTCAAATATTGAAGGACTCTTACATTGCCTGGTATTGGAAGATTTACATTTTAGATGTGGAATGTACCTTGTCATATTATCAGAAATTTTATACTGGAGGAATTAATAAAGGTAGAGAAATTTGAGTTATTTCTTCCTAATTAGAATGAACAAAATTACTTTTCTGTGCCAGTTGTCTCTGTAATGGATATTTATAACTTTTGTGTCCCCATATGGCATTATCATTGCTGTCCTTGATGAATGGTTTTTTAGATTATGGCAGTCTCAGGAAGGGAGTCTGAAGTAAAACGTGGCAAATACTTCTGTTCACATACTTTGAATGCTTTATAGATGGTGTGAGGGATAGCAGAGCTGCTCTGCTCTGCAGGGTTTGTGATCCAAAGCGTATGGAGTGAATCATGTAATTGAATGAGAGTAAATATGTCTGAGAGCCTGTGAATTCATGCTGATGAACCCAGCCAGAACACAAGGATTCTTATTTTTAGATGAGCTTTCTTGCAATTGGAGTCTTCTCACACCTCTCTGCTCTTCTCTGGGAAAGCAGTGTCTTAGTGTGCGGTACTTCGCAGAACAGCAACTCAGTGCAGGGTTTTTTGAGTGGTTTGATCCCTGGTTTATGCTAATCCAAATTACAGAGTTAAAAGGATGAATTGGCAGTCCTTTTGCTACAACATGCCTTTCAAAGCTGTTAAGGTGAAATGCTGCTGCGTATGAGTCATACCAAAGCCAACACAGCAGCACTAAAGTAATTATCCTCTTGTGCGTTGGGGATAATCAGGAATGAAGCTGGTGATGAACAAGGAGAACTTAATGGCTACGAGCTGGCAGGAGCACTGGTGCTAACGGGAAGAAGAACCACGTGGAAAAGTGGTTTTCTTGGATCTCAGTCAGTTTCTTTGTGAAATTCTGTGCTTCCCCTCAGATAAAAGGGTGTAGAGCAGGTCTTTCTGGGACAAATGGTTCAACTCCTCAGATATCTGGGCGTGCTCCTGCTCAGCAGGATGACAGTGCTGCGGAAATTACTCAGCAGGAAAAAGGGTGCATATATCGTGAGCTTGGGAGCAAAGTCCCAGTGCTAGGTGCTGGCTCACCTCCTAGGAGTGCACAGCATGTCACCCCAAGGCCTTACTTTTCTGAAAAGTGGATTTCCAGCTTCTCTGCAGAAGTTCCTTGTTAACATGCCTATGTGCTGCTTCACGTGGCACTGCTGGGAAGAACAAGCAGCCTTCTGGACTCCGCCTGTGCACCTGTTGATGAAGTTTGCCAGCTGAGAAGGGAAGACATTTCCCGTCCTTTTGCAGAAAGTCTGGACACTGAAAGGCACCAGGATTGACTTTGCTGGTCTGTCATCCCCTTGTGCTTTGGGGACAGCAGCAGCACTGTTGCTCCCAGCTGCAGGGTGTGGATCTGGGGGTAGCCCTGCATTAGCTGCTCTCTGTCACAGTGCACCCTGAATGGACCATGGACCGAGCAGCCTCGTCACAGGGAGTCACTGGGTGCAGGCAGCTGGCCGGGAGGCAGCTACAGGGATGCCAGGCAAGGGAGTATGGCAATGGATTTGGCCTCAGCCTGCCTTGTGTGATGGTCTATAGATATATTCAGGGACAGAATTCATTTGGGGGGGTGTAAGGATTTGAGCAGCGGTTTTAGGACTGTGGGCTGCTGTAGGCCTGTTGTGTTTTCAGTCCCTTCTGAGCCTGTGAGGCACTGGCTGGGCTGGAGCCCTGGTGAGTCTCCTGTTTGTCCTGCGCCCCACCGCGCTGCTGGCAAAGTGGAAGGCAAGTGGGAGTTGCTAGGAGGAAAACCAGGATGATTTTGCTTCATGCATAAATGTAAAATGGGTCTTTCTCCAGAAGCAGAGGATCAAAGTTTTCCTTTACTCATAATCTGTCTTGAATGTTGCAAAATATTGTAAAGCCAACAGTGAATTCTGTAGAGGAAACGTTTCCAGGCTTGACACTGACACTTAGCTAAATCCTCATGCCATCCTAGGAGATTTTCTACTCTGAGACATTATCTTCCTATCCCATTGCTTTATGTACCCAGCTGCTCCAAGTACAAGCTTTTGCTTTGTAGCCTATAGCATTTCCAGAAAGCAGCTGTTTCTTGGAACAGCTTCATGAAGATTGGACTGCGTATTTGGAGTCAACAGAAGCATATAACCAAAGCTCCCCAACCCTCCTGCCGTCCGAAAGTAAAGCTGCTAGCTGTCAGTACCGGCGCCCGTGTCTCTGTAGTTAGAATTTTGCTTCACATTTTGGCAACTTAAATTTATGTTGCTGCTTATAATTTACTGATTCTGCAGCTTGTTAAGAGGCAAAATACCTACTAATATCTTATTTTTCACAAAATGTGACCTGAAATTTGCAGAGGGACTGGATTTCTATAGCCGCAAGACCATCTGCACTGTTTGTCATGTTCACATGAATATGTTATTATTAAGGTTGCTCTTCCTTAAGTGTGTGTATTCCTTTTCTTTCAGTTGTATGCCTTGCTTATAGACCAGACTTTATGCTCCAAATTAAATTTCTGTCGTTCTTGAAAGATTATGGAAACCTCTGTATGTTAAGAATCTACACAAACTATTTATAACATGTTTCAAATCTGATGTCAAACATCATGGATATCCAGCTGTCACTTCTGTGGCTAAGGGTCTGCAAGAAGTTCTTTAGCTAGCAGAGGCTGGTGTACAACTCGACCCTTCAACAGTCGGCCGCCTTCTTGTTATGTTTGGGTTTTATTTTAACACACTCCCTTCTCTTTTGACATTCGTCTGCTGCGTTGGCAGTGCTGGCTTTGGGTTAGGCTCTCTTCGGTGAGCGCTGGGTGTTGGTCAGCTTACTGCAACCCTCTTCTAATGCTGTGTGTTCTTATTGTGCTTTTAGCCACTGACGATATTGTTAAAGTTGAAGTCTGGGATGTAGTTGACAAAGGTAAGATTTATGCCTTCCTTTCTAATGGAGATTTATTGTTCTTTCTCAATTCTAATGAAAAATTTACTTGGAATTCAGAAATACCTGCTTACTTCTACTTTAGAAAAATGCCTATACTTATTTCTTTCAAGTGCATGGATGTTAGTTCCTGAAAAAATATGGAGAGAGGAGTCTCCTATGCTAGAGCCCGTTAATTCAGCTCAAACCCAGTGTTCAGAAGCAGTTGTTTCATGTGCTTTGTGACAGATGAAATAGCCTGCTGCTTAGCATATTCAGGTTCTCTGAACTTTATAGTAAACTTCATCTTCTCCACTTTAGAGTTTTATATATGCTTAGACAGCTGCTGAATTCTTTGTTCTGTTTATAAAAGCTGTTGTTGAGCTGTTTTTGTAACGGAAAGCTATTGTTAAATTGATAAAATGTTCTCTGTAGTGAATAATGTATGCAGGAGGGAAGGATAAAAGAGAAAAACGCAATATATTTAATCCAAAATATTTTCTAAATGCTTAGCCATGGGAATTATTATGATGTATAAATACATTTTCTGTTAGTTTTCATTTTTTGTCAGAGTATAAAGTTCTATTTTATAAAAAATAAGAACAAACCCCCAAAACATATGTGAGGACACAGTCTGGATGGAGTACAAATCTGGATGCAGTGGCATCTGTTGCTAGGAGGGGTTGGGGTTTGGATCTAAATCTTGACAGCCCACTCTGTAGCCCCAGTGGAGATACCATGTGCCTTTTCAGAGGCATTTTGTACCAGCCAGGCTCCTGGTCTAAAGTGTCGGCAGGGTCAGGCAAGCAGCTCTACAAGCGAGCATCTCTTGCTCTGTGGGTTGTGCTCCTTGTTTGTGTATTTCTGTCAGTCAAACCTGTTGATCACAGTCGTTAACACCTGAAACTTAAAGTTTTTATGGTTGAGCTGCTGCTACCTTTCCTGTAGCCTTAGCTGGAGTCTGTGCTGGCATGCATTCCCCAGCAGAACTGCAGCCAAGGTGCACTACCCGTGCGACTTACACAGCTGCTAACACCAAACAATAAGTACAGTAGGGTGTGGGGAAGGGAGAAATACAATTTTTCATGTTAGTTAAATTGTATTTAAAATAGTAAAAAAGAAAAAGTAATTAAAGATAGCAGTTCTAGTTCAGATGCATAGTGCAGCTTTTAGGTTAAACTTGAGTCAGTAACTTTAAATGAAAATCCTGGGCACTTTATCATGTTATTCTTTGAAGCCTGTTGCCACAGTGCAGGCAAAACCTTACTTAGGTCAGAGTTACTGCTGAAGTCAGTCTGATTATAGTTTGGCTTTCAGATCCTGGGATAACATGTGCAGGGCTGGAGCCTGAGTATAACATCTGTTTTCTTGCTGCCTTGCAACTTTGGTATGAATAGACAGACAGTTCATTTGGAAATCATGTGGTTGCAGCATTTATTTCTGTGAATAGCTTCTCTGAGCAGAGGCATCTTCTCAACTAGAGACTTGTCATTTTTTTGGCAAAGCAGATTGGATTTGATATGTGCAGATGTTGATAACAGCTCTTCTGACGCTGCTTTCATTTCTGACAGTGGAGCGTGTGTTAGAAATCTCAAGGGACTCTATTCTCTCCATTTTATATTCTTTAGAAATAAAACTCATTCTGTTAAGAACCCGACTTGTGGACCACATATATGTATTTTTATGTATTCAAATGTACTAAATCACTGCAGTCTAAAAATTCAGATCATCATGATGTAACGAAATCAAATTCTTTCCTGTTGCCATAGCGTTGCGGATTCTTGATAAGTTCAACTTTAGGAAAATGTGCAAATTAACCATTAAGAGCTTGCTCACATCTAACTTTCATTTTAATGTTATCTCATGACCTTTTTGTTCTTCCTTCTGTACGCTTAGGACAAAAAATCCTCCTGCGCCATGCTTTGGGTGAGAGTGACGCTGATCTAGACTTTTAGTAGTGAAGTATCCCGTGCTGCTGCAGCATAGTGCTGACAGGACCTGATCCTCCTTTTTTCCCTTGCCTACCTAATGTGCATGTGTAGAGCTGTGCAGAATGCTGCATTGATGAGGCTGGATTTGAAACTGCCACAAAAATGCACATTCTGAACATGCATTTCAACATACATTGTTTTCTGGGCTAAATCTGGTTTTGCCAGTGTTTCCCCATTTTGGAAGAATTATTCCTTGTTAGAGAAAATTGACACCTCTGTTTAAAGGAAGAGATTTGAAAATGTCTTGACTGCCTGATGTGTGGATGTAGCTAGACTGTCTGTAAGATGGATCCCTGAACTGCAGTTTTCAACTTGAGTCTTGTGAGGCAGCTTCAGCCTCCTCTCTGCCATGCAGCACTGCCACGCTTCGTGTTGCGGTGTGCGCAGGAGCGTTTGGGGAAACCCAGTGAGCTATGCCCTGAAAAACCTCACATACGTTTTTGCACTGAAGTTAAACGTGGGTTTACTAAGTAGTGTTTCTCCACGCACTTACACCAGTGTGCCTTCCCGTCCCTGTTAGGTCAGCAGCCTGCTTTGATTTTTCCCTCCAGACTGTTTTGGGGATGCAGGAGGCCACTCTGCTGGCCCTGCCTGGCTGATGCCTTGGTGTCATTTGTCTAGAGTACAGATGTTAATATGGAACTGTGAGGAGCAGCTTTGTTGTGAAATCTTAAAACCTGTGAGGTTGGTTAGTGCAGTGAAGCAGGGGGAATGGCAACCGCTCCTCTTACCTTCTCCTTCACTCTCTGGGATTTCTTTTTTTTTCAATGTGCAGATTCACTGGAGTATGGACTTCCCTGCAGCCTGCTGTGTCCTCCTTGGGCCTGCTCAGAGCACGGGGCTCATTTGTGTAATGATGCCATTTGCTAAAATCTTACCAAGTAAAGCTTGCCCCCAGCTAGAGTTTCTATTGAATTTTGTGCGGTGTGTGTAGTAAATAGTGTCTCTTTTGCTGCCCTTGGAACCAACAGAACATAGGAAGGAAGGAGATCTCTCTGCAAAAGTCACAGTTCTGACTCATCTTTCTGACTTTGCAGCAAGTTGTGTAACTGCTGCAGGTCATAAGCTGTAACAGAACCTGAATGCAAAGAAGCTGCTTGAATGCAGGTGATTCAGGAACAGTTCTCATCTCCTGCCTTGTAACTTCTGCTAGTTTTGTTCCTCCATCTTTTCCCCCACACTAATGAAGGGATCAACTAATACTTTTTTCTGTGGACCCCAAAATTGCATCAACTCTCCCCCATATTGGTGTTTCCTCTCCTCTCCCTCCACCCCTCTCCCTCCCCCTTCACCCTTCTCCCTCCCTGAGGTGTGCTGCAAGGGGGAGGAAAGATCAGAATTAATATTTCTGTTATTTTCAGATGTCATAGGTTAGGTAACACTGGGGATGCAATATTCTAGACATGTATTTTTGGATGGTGAACAGAAGCATCTCCCTTGCACTGTGGACAGGATTTGTTGGCAAGCTGTACCGAATCCTCGCTATTCTGCGGCAAAACGGATGGTACATAGAGGTGCAGAGGTATCGGGTCCTGGACATGAATACAGTCTGCTGGTGTTCAGTAAGGACTGCTTTGTAGATTTTGGGGCACCACTGCAGAGCAGCTGAGCCATCGCAACATGAAGACCTTTGCTTTCTAATTGGGGCTCCTGGGTCACACATCAGTGCAGCCTTAAACACAGGACTTTGTTCATATAATAACAGTCTTCCCTCTGCACTTGCCTTCACAATCTGAATTGCATCTTTTCATTACATATATCTTGTGTGTATCTGGTTCATCCTGCAGTTTTGGTTCCAAAAATAGACACTGTGCATGAATATGTACACACATGCGCTTTTCAGCTCTGTTACTCCTTTATGGATGACCTCCTTTACAGCAGTGATGAGCATCATGTAAGAATATTACTCATTCCTCTTGATGCAGACATAAAGCCGCAAGCAGGGCAAGGCGTGCAAGTTGGACATTCCGTCTCACAGCATTGGTTGTAAATATGTCCGGTTAGAAAGACACCTTGATTGCTCAGGACAAGAGGAACTGTGACAAGTATTTGTGGTTGCTTAGGTTTCTGTTTTAATACCTAGAAATTCAGGTCATGCCAAGCATAATTTAGCAGAAATAGGGATGTTTTGTAACTCAGAGAAGCCACACAAATGCCACTGACTTGATAGGAATTTAATTGAAGTGGGAAAAGGCATGCACGTCCTAGACATCCCACATCTTCAGAAAGATCAGAGCCCATACTTGGATCCTCCAGGGAAACACAGTGCATGCGTGGGGATGGATCCAGATTAATATTTCTGCTACTTTCAGATATTACTGGGTTGATGACACAAGGGAAGGAACATTTTGCAGCGATGCAAGGAAGCATCCACCAGACACTGTCAGGGTGTGGGGACTGGGATCCCCTGCTGTTTCCTGCCGTATTAAAACATTCACGAATAATTCTGTATTTTGTAACTGGTTTTCCTTGTGCTGGTGCAAAAAGAAGGAAACACTTGTTTCACACGCAGAAACCATGAATTTTACAAGTAGTGATCCACCGTGAATAGTTGGGGGAAGCTGTTTTGGTCCCCAGCATTGGACAGTCTTAAAGAGTCTGTGGGAGGGTTTTTTGCGGGTGCATCTGAGCTGCCAACACATTCCCTGTTACACAAGGAATTTCTAGAAATTATGAGAAGAGTCCAAAGTCTCTGCCATTATAATTTAGTTAACTTGTCATTATTTAGTCTAGGAAAATTTGGAACAACGTTAATTCGGGAGTACAGTTCTTAATTGCTGACAGTAACTTCTGGAAGCTATTTGATATCTATGAATCGTAACTCCAGATCTTGCAGAGTTATTCATCATGCAGTGCTTATCATTTGATAGAACTCTGGAAACTGCTGTACACAGATAGAGTTTAAATAATACCTGTGGACAAGGACAGATTTTTTCATAGCGTGTCCACACTAAACTTCTTCAGCACAAGGTGAAAAATGTCCTCGTTCTTGTGTACTGGGAGTCCCAGCAGTTCCTAGTGCTGAGTGTCTGCACCAGAAAATGATGTTAGCTGATGGCTGCTCTGCTGATCCCACGTACAGGTATGTGGTGTTGTCTTTGTCTGCCGTGCTGGCAGGCTGTAGGATTTGGAAACTTGATTGTGGTGTAACTGATATAATGCAAAATTTTCAGGGAGCCTGAAGTTTAAAAACACCCACTCCTTTTCTGGGGGTGCTGAGTTGAATGCCAGTGGTACTTTAAAATGTCAGTTTGTGAACTTACCCAGTGCTTATTGAAGTTGTAAGAAAAGGGAGAAGTCTCAGGGGGTCTGCCCTTTAAGCACAAGGGCTGTGCATTAGCACGTGCCTTAGAGGAAGCAGATGAGTTGGAGAGAAACCTGTAGATTTCCTCCAGATGGGATTGTGGCAGTGGGACTGCATGGCAAGACTCTGGAGTGTTTTTTTTAATGTCTTCTCCAGGTGTTTAGCCTGTTGCCTCTTGCAGTTTTCTGTGAGCTCAGTCAGTTTTACCTGTCCTCTAGCTTGTTTTTGTGTGTGTGTCTCAGTGTGGCATTGGGTGGTGCCCCCGGAAGATTTCCTTTCTGCACCTTTGCTGGTGATGGTCAGACCTGACCCTCTGGCTCTGGCCTTTCGCGCTGTCTCCTCTACTTCTCCACAGCCCCCTTACCACAGTGTAATTGATTTTGCTTAGATTTCTCCTTGTATAAGTTCTGTCTGTCTTTCAGCTATTAAATTCTCGTAGTCTCCTACCACCTCTTTTTTTTTTTGGGTCACAAGTCAGCCCAAAGCACCCAATGGGCTCTGAGATCACGCATATTTACGGGACTGCTTGCTTCAGGTCAGTGACCCACATCTCTCAGGAAGGCTGCACAGGTAGCTGTGCTGCTCAGCCCCACCATCTTTTGCTAATTCAACACTAATGCAACAAAAAATGCAACGAAGCAGCTTCCCTTTGTGGTCAGGGAGTGCACTAAACGCTGTGTTACTCAGTCGTTTTGACTTTATGCTGTGACGAGCATGGTTTAAGCTACCCCAGAGTCTATTCTATTCCTCTTTGAGTTAGAGTAGCTGGCATTCTTGAACAGGGTAGCTGGTATTCTTCAACTAGAAGGCACCAAGGCATGCCTCTCCCACCCCTCCTCATTCCCCATGCTTATAGTAGAGGTTGGATCTGCTTTAAGGTCCTGTTCAGAGTGCTGTGGTCCTGCCCACACCCACCCTGGATTTCTTTGCCCAGTGTAATGCCTTTTTTTTTTTTTTCTTTACAATTCTTTTTAAGGAAAATGCAAAAAACGAGGAGATGGTTTGAAACTGGAAAATGACCCTCAGGAGGTGAGTCACCTTGAATGCAGGTATCTGCCTCTGAGTGGGAGGTCTCTAGTTGCCCTTGGTCCACAGAGAGTAAGTTCTATATTTGTTCCTGCTTTAAGGCCGGTCTGGCAGGCGGATGAGACGGATGTGATCCCTGGTGCTCTTCACGCCTTTGCCTGTGCATTTTATCCTTGCTCGTGCCCTCACCTCAACTTCCCTGCTGTTTTCCGTTCTGTCTCTTGGGAATGACCGTGCCCTAGATGTGTACTCGGTAGCTTTGTACCTGTCTGCACTTCGTCAGCAGCAGGAAGTCCGTTTGTACCCGACTTCTTGGGAGACCTGCAGAAGTCACTTGATGTCATGCTGTCTGGCTGCTCCTTAAAACTGGACTGACAGTTACCTTGTAACACCCTTGAAATACAAAGAAGGGGCAATAGAAGTGCTACCTGGCGTGTAAAAGTGAAGAGGGGCTTCCTCAAGGCTCTCACACGAATGTGTCTCCTTTGGCCCTTCTGCTGTAGAGCAAAGTGCTGTGTAGAGACCATACTACCACGTTCCCTAAACCGCATTTGGGCTGCCAGTGAACTTCCATGGCTTCTCTTTTAAAAGATGTATGATTTCATCCTCAGGAAAAAATCAGTTTAAAGGCACTTGATCCCATGATCCTTGCTGCTGCACTTAAAGAGCTTTATTGCTCCTGTTCATGTGTCAGTGCCCTTTGGGGCTCAGGGCACGGACAGTGTTCTGGTACTCGTTCAATAACCGCTTTGTTGCAGTCGATGGGAAAGGCCGCGTTGCTGATGTGCAGAGCGCTGAGCACTTGGCTCTGGGGTGGGTCAGGGCAGCGAAGAGTTACCTGTTGCCCCAGGGTGCCAGTCCCACTCAATCTGTGCAGTCATACTGGGGGAATTGTCTTTGAAAACATTCTCCAAGGGGAAGGAGCCTCTCTGAGAACAGCTGCTTCTGCCTTCGCAAACCACAGTGCATTTTCCACTCCTGGGAAGGAAATGAATGAAAATTGTTCCATAGGCACCAAATTGCAACAGGAGCCTTGGGGGCTGAGCTGTGGCCAGTACTGTGCTTTGCAGCATGCAGAGTCCAAATGAAGAAAAGCAAAGCCAGTACTAATAAATACTTTCAACCCTGCATGGGAGAAATTCACTCGAAACTGCATCCTGAATTTAGACAGCAGAAGCATTAGAAGTCAATATTTGGGTCGGCAAAGAGGTGGAATGGGAACTGTGTCTTCTGTCCTCCGTCCTGTAGCTTATATGGAGTTATCTTGTCAGCACAAGATTTGGCGGGCACAGGGTAAAGCGGAGAGGGTGGGGTTTAGCATTTGTTCTCAGACATGTTTTTTTCAGAGACTGTCAGGTGCTTCACATCCTGCTCCTGCGGGCAATGGAGGCTATGAACCACCAGGTATCCCGCTTTGATGATGATGATGATGTGAAATCCATGGGTACTTAGAGTTGCTGTCACTTTAGAAAGTTTGCCTGTTCAGCACTGCACCAGTTGTGTACAAGCCTGAAGCTGAATCAATTTATTTACTGCTGCTTTTGCCTTTATTTCCTCAGGCAGAGTCAGAAATGGCTCTGGATGCAGAGTTCCTGGATGTCTACAAAAATTGCAATGGCGTAGTGATGATGTTTGACATCACCAAACAGTGGTAAGACATCCTCAGCAACATGCACCACATGGTTCTCACTTGTTTAGTGAAAACAAATGACTTCTAGACCTCTTGATTCCCTGATTGACTCTGGAGCTGATAACCAGCCTAATGAGTTAAAGCAAGCTTGGATCCCTTAAAATAATAGCTTTATCTTCTGACAAGTCTCTTAATATACTCCTCTCCTGGGCGTGTTTCAAACAAGCAGTCTCCCTGTGGTATGGTGTACTGCAGTTTCTGATGAACTGCTGTCTGAACCTTGATAATTAGTGCTATCGCAGGTGCAGAGTATGCTGGGCATGTTACAAACCCGCGCTCTACAGAGCACAAGGGAGAGATGAATGCTAGTGAGAAATTCCCAGGAAGACTGGTATTAGTAAAGATTATTCCAAGGCCCTAGGCTGTGTTAATGTACAGAAATAATGAACTGTTCATTTTGCACATCTGCTGAGGAGGGTGAGAGCTGTGTGGGAGCCAGAGTGGAAAGAGGAGGTGGTAAGGGTTCCTGCTTTATATTTCAGCTTGTGTTTTACAGGTTTGGTATGGGCCAGTGAGCCGTTGGCAGGTGAAGGCAGGGAATCTTTTTCTCTGCTGACCCCACACAGTTTGTAGGACTGAAGGAAATAGAACATGTGATGTTGCTGTTGGAAGTGGGTTATTCAACTTGTCAAGTTGGTTTTGAATAAAGAATGATGCAAACATTTACAATTAATGTATGTCTCTGAGGAGAATAAAGAAGCCACAGGCTTGGAAGGATTTTGGGGAAAAAATCTTGGGGTGTTTGGGTTTTGTTTTTTTTCCCTGTGATTTATGCATGAAACTGCTCACAGAATGTTTCCTGTACATCTGCCTGTCTCTCTCTGTTACGGTGAAGGACATTTAACTATATTCTGAGGGAACTTCCCAAAGTGCCGACCCACGTTCCAGTCTGTGTGCTTGGGAATTACCGAGACATGGGGGAGCACCGAGTCATTCTGCCTGGCGATGTGCGGGATCTCATCGACAATCTGAACAGGTAAGATGGCACCCAGGTCACCAGGCCTGGCTACTCCATCACCAGATGCGGTACTGCTGCCGTGTTTTGGACGCACATCACGTTCATCCTCTGGCCCTGGCCCTAGCTTTTTGGCTTTCACAGCTCCGAGTGTCTCTCAGCAGATCCTGTTGACACGATGGGCGCTTTGCTCTAGGAGCCTGTTCTGCACAGATTGTTAGCTGTGTTCATGGAAACTGAGTGCCTGTCAGCGTTTGCCTGTCAGCCTGTGCCTTTCAAAAGTGCTTTACCCAAGAAGTCATCTTCTTTCTGGATAGTCCCTCTCTTGTGAAAGAATCCTCTCCATGCAGCACAACTGTTCTCCAAGTAATTCTGCTACAAGAGAGCCAGCTAGTGCAGCTGTCTTCCTTGCTCTTCCTCTGAGAGCATCCCCACATGGCATTTACTGGGCACAGCCAAGTCATACCCCTCCCATGTCAGCCAGGCAAGATTTTCCCTTATGCAGAGGTCTGAGGCACTCAGTTATTTACTATGAAATATATGTGTTCATCAGGAATCAATAGATTGGATATTTTTGTGTGGTTTTATGTTTTAAAGGCATTTGTCAGGCACACAGAAATGGTATCAGTTTTAAGGCTTCATCCATAGTGTAATCATTTATTTACAAGACCATCTCTGTATGTGACTTATGTAGGTCTGTGGTTTGAAAACAAAACCTTCACCGTACAGCCGTGAAACCCCCAGTTTGGTAAACCAATGGCCCAGTGTCCTGAAACAGTATTTCTTAGTCTGGCAGCTGCATGACACTGCAACATGACAGCCATGTTCTGCCACCCCTCGGGAGAAGCAAACTGTGAATTTTGTCTGTAAACAAAATTGCGAGTCCCTAGCAGAACGGCCCGCTAGCCTACATTTGGGGATTGAGGGATTGGCTTGTAAAGGAGGGTTGTTCTTGGTATGTAATTCAGCAAGTGCTTCTTCTGTGTGTATGCAGCCTGTGTTCTTTGTACCGTTTTCTTCTCTCTACCTATCTGCTTGAGACAGGCCTCCTGGATCTTCGTATTTTCGCTATGCTGAGTCTTCCATGAAGAACAGCTTCGGCCTCAAGTACCTGCACAAGTTCTTCAATATTCCCTTCTTGCAGCTGCAGGTAAGACGAGGAGTTTCCCTGATCTGCTGGGTGGATGGGACAGATTTCGTTGTCTCTGTGGAGGGAATTTGGTATTTGAGGTTTCTTTCGTTGTGAAAAGATCCTGGTACGTTTTTGGTTTCATAACAATTTTTATCACAAAGCTGTGTTAGAACATTGGTGTCTGTGATGTAAACATGTCTCTGCTTGTGAGAGAACTCTGCTCTGCTGTGTTCACAACTGCTTTCCCCTGGAGAAAGGCTCCAGGGTGATGAATAACACTGGCAAGAAAATTGCATCCAGTGGTGTAGTTCACCAAATGTGTGTACATAACATTTTTGACTTGGTCAGAAATGTTATGTACACACATGTGGTGAACTATTTAAATGCTGTTCAATTAAAACTCAGATGAGAAGAGATTTGGTCATGAACTGAACAGTTCAGGGACGACTGAAGACCTTTGTCCTAATAGTAACCAATCTGCTTGAATCCCGTGCTCTGAGATCCAAGTCTTGTATTTCCTTCAGAACTGAGGCTTCTTGGGTGGCAAAGCTGAATGGGCACAGAAGGGTGGAATGCTCAGCTCTGGTCCTTTAAGAGGACCTTTTGGGGTGCGTTTGGGATCAACATCATATGGTTTTTGAGGGTACATATGATTTATATTTGTTTTCTTTTGGATGAAAAAAACCAGGCAGTTGATCTTGATTATCTTTCACCAGTAAGTGAAATGTGTATAGTTATTTTTATACAAACAATTGTATAAACAACTGGTAGCTCAGCTAAGTTGGTGGATGTTACCATGTCCTCAGGCTGCAGAGCAGAAAGAACCAGGATAAGAAAAGTGAATGTATAAAAACCCAGTAAAACAAATAGAACAACAGATTTTTGAGGAGGAAGCTGTAGAGTTACAAACCCAAGTTACTACTCACTGGAGAAGATTGAAATCCACCAGCATGGTGATGGTTAAATATTTGGGTTTATAACCTTGGCTCCTGTGGTAGAGCGATGTCATGCAGAATAATTAGTTCCCAGGTTACTTTTGTTGGTTTTGTAGGTCTCTCCTTTTCTTCTCAAATAGACGTTGATAAGAGAAGATGACGTTAGAACAGGCCTTCTGCAAAATTTGTTTCTGAAAGCTGTTCGTAAGGGTAGTGTTAATAATCAGTGTATGTGATGATTTTCCTAGCCATGGTTAAAAGCAGGAAATACCGAAGCATTTGTAGTATCGGGTTTACTCAGAAGCATTTTTAGCATGAGAGTCTTACAGGAGCTTTCTTCTAAATGTGCTGTGTATAAGTAAACATGAGCTATTAATTCGAGGCTGAAAGCAATTAGGGCACTTAGATAAGGTAATTGGCCCCAAAGCCAGAGAACTTCTTGGATACATCTTGGTCTTCAGGGAAATAGAAAAAACAAATCTGATCTAAACTTTGGCTGTGTAGAGATTCCAGTGACGGTTTAGCAGAGGTGAGGGAGATGGGGTGACCAGCCCACGTTGACTCTCCCCTTTAGTGGGCTCGGGGTAGCACTGTGGGCTTAGTCCGAAAGGTGCCACATAATCAGATTCCTAAATCCTGCATTTTTCATGTGCTGTAATTAAATAACTCAACATTGCAGAAACCAACCTGACAAGACTCCTCGTTACAGTTTAGTTCCCAAGATGTGCAAGGGGAGATTTGGATGGGCACGCGTTAACCGTGCTTGTAAATACGTCTGCTGTGTTCTTTGTACCTCGCCATGGAAGATGGCGGTGGAGGAGGTTGGCCTGTGCCTGTTATTCAAGGAGAGAGGGCTGCTTGGCTTTTCCTTTAAAACAGCAAACTGACTCCTGCAGCGCTGTGCTCATACAGGGGTTGCAGGCAGGTGCTGTTCAGTGCATTCTGGTAAAAATCGCCGCAGAGGAGCCACTGTGGAGGTGCCTTGTTTCATTTCCCTCTGGTGTGCAGGAGATCCCTGACCTTCTGTGCTGGGGCAGGTGACACTGCACACTGGGAGGCTTTTGGTTGCTTTCACCCCGGCTTCAGGGCTGTACGTGATGTGAAACGTCATAGCTCTTTGTGAGCCGCTTGCATTCGTACCGCAGGTTTATCAGAAGGGCGTCGTGCTGCGCCGCAGCAGCTGCTGCTGGGGGGCTGTGGGCGTTTTGCTGCCCCTCTTGCCGTTGGAGTGCAGGGGGAGCCAGGCCTGGGCCTCACTACCAACCAGCGCAGCATGGGGTTGGGATTTGTAGGAAAATCACAGCTAGACTTAACTCCCAAAGGTTCTGCTTCTCCCTTTGGAGAGACTTGCCGGCGACAGGCTCCGGAGAGGAGCCATTGGCCTGGTGCTGTGGGGCAAAGCAGGACTGAGGGAGAGGGCTGCTACCGGGTGCTAGACGCACAGATGGTTTAACTGGTCGCAGTGGGCCCCTCAGGTTTCTCCGTGTTCCTCAGCCTAGCCTCCCGCAGCTCTCGAGGGGAGGAGTTGTTGAGCTGTATGCGAGATCCCTTAGCAGAGCTGGAGTTCGGTGTGTTGGGTTTCAGTTGCACATTCTGTGTTCACCTTACATTCATGCATCTTTCATGAAGAAAGTGGTGGCTGAAACTCATACCCCACCACACCGAGCACGTTCCCTCTAGCAGCCTGGGCTCTTCAATTATTTACCAGCTCCTTTCCAAGGAAAGATTGTCAAACCTGAGAGTACAGTTTAGCACTGTTTAGGTATTGCTGATGGCCCACATAATGTGCAAATGTGATCAGGTCAGCTGGGCCACCGGATGCTGCCCTGCAAGGAGACAAAATTCTGCAGACAGCTGAAATTGCCTTTTCCCAGGAAGCACTTGAAAGTGGCATTCAGCCAAAGCATTGGTCTGGAGCCCATGATTTATTCCCTTCTTTTGGGTCGTGGCTAAAAATAAGCTGTTTCTTTAATATTTTAATACCAGCCTGGTAAAATAGAATTTATTTTTTAAGCGTTTGGAAGTCCATTATTAGTGATGAATTTTTACAAAATTAAATACAACTCTCTCTTAATTAAATCTAAATTCTAAATATAGTGTGATCTGTGAAAACTGGAATAAGTAAAACTGGTATATATCTTACTGCCAGAGTATGAGGAAAGGCAAACTGCTTGTTTAATAACAGCCATTATCCAAGTGCCTAAGGTAAGCACTGGAGAGCATGTCCCTTCTGTCTCTGTTTATTCACCTAATTTGCTCAGCATTTATTTCACTCTTCTTCGGAAACTGAGGACTAAGAAGCAGAAGAATTGCTCTTTTTTTGTCTCATTTCTGCTTACACTTTATGAATAACATAAAAGGATTAAGTATATTGCTTCTAAAATTTTGAATTTATTGAATCTTGAATTCTAAAATCTAGAACCTTAATTCTAAAATCTAGAATTACTTCCAAAATCTTGATTAGTGCTTCTTCTATTTAGTGTAGCCAGTTTAAATATTGTATAGCATGTTTTGCTGAAATTTTGTCTGTATACCACAATATAGGGAATTCGAATTCACTAATGACTTTGTAATTCTTTGTATACATGTTAATTGAAGTCAAGTTTCTATCTGCATAGAGCTCAGGTATATAATGTGTAAAAATTACCTAGCAAAGGAAAGATGGATCACTCCAAGCTGGTAACACAGTGACAAAGGTAAAAAAATGCCTTGGAAGCAGCAAATTAGCTTAAATGATCATAGAAGCTCTTAAATTTCAAGAACGACTGTATCTTCCAGTAAATTAGCATATTGAAATTACACCAACCGCTGTGAATCACATGGTCTGATAATACAAAATAAAAGTTACTTAAGCCTTGAGTGCTGATTTAAGTCATGGTAAGATTGCTGTCAATGAGACTGCTCCGTGGCGGGCCCGAGCTGTGCCCTGCCTGCTGCCGGGACAGAGCGGAGCGGTGTGTTTATGGGGGGCAGATGGGTTACTTGCTCTCTGCTTTTGTACGCTTTCTCAATAGCTCCGAAGTTGTAATGTCTGTGAAACTATTTTGACAACAGTGTATGTGTGTGGAGACTGAACATCATTGCTTTATCCAAATGTTTGGCTTACCACAGGGATTTTATCCTGTAAATTATGTAGTAGGTTGCCTTTTGTGCTGGTTATTCCAGTGGGGTTTTTCTGCAGTGAGCATATGTATTCTCAAACATGGAATGAAAGATTCTCCATGGTTACTGACGCTAAACCTCCAACACGTGTTGTAGTGGAAAGCTTAAATGCACGTGAGGATAAGGCAGTTATAAAAGTGAAAACTGCTGCAGTTTGGAGGAGCGTTTCTCTTCTGTCCCCTCCTGTCAGGGCAGTGTGGCTTGGCAGCCCATGGCACCAGCAGAGCCCGCTTCACCGCGTGCTGCACAGCACCGTGCGTCATCAGACATGCCTGCCACCAGCTGTGCTGCTTCCCGTGCCGGCTGGTACGCAGGCACTGGGAGAGGCAGGAGTGACGCTTTCAGGCACCGAACATCCTGACTTCTGACCCCAGAAGTCGGTGTGTAAGCCGACTCGTGGGCCCCGTGCTGCGAGGCTCCCCAGGAGGCAGGCGGTATGCTGGTGGTGCGAGCCAGGACAGTGCCCGCTGCCTGGCTGCCGGCTGTGTCGGAGCAGAGGGGAAGGGGCTCTGGTGCAGGATGCGTACCGTGGAGCGGGGCAGTGGTCACAGCCAGCTCTAGTCTTGGCCAGGGGATCCAGCATTGTGTTTCTGCAGAAATGGAGGCTGTATTAGCCCCGTGCCCATCGCAGAGCTAGGTCTGCTGGGCAGATGGGTGAGGAGGCTGGGGCTGGATCCGCTGCGGGCGAGCCTTTGGAGATGGCCATGCAGTCTCACTGCAGTGCACGTGAGTTTGATCTCGTTGCCTTCCAGGCTGTCAGGAGGATTGTCCCATGACCATTTGCAGTTGGCTTTGAGCCTTTTAAGACAGCGCTTTCCCTCAGCTGAGGTTTTTGCTTGGAATCTCTTGGAAATGTGGAAGGGGAAGGACTGAATTAAGCTACCCTGTTGTACATCAGAGACACCAACTCACTTTATTGCACACTTGAAATGGACTGGAGAGTCCGACCCCCATCTGTGCAGCAGCCACTGAAGGCAGAGGGGCAGGGACTTCTTCACTGAGTTGGCAGGTTGTGCTCACTCATCTACCCTGACAGCAAAAAGAAGATTATCATGAGGTTTTGCATAAGCTGGGTCCTACTCACAGGGTTACTTCTTTAGCACAGGGGAAAAAAACATCAGAATGGTCTCTGCAGGAGTTGATACTGTTTGTTCTCCAAATGCAGCTGGAGATACTGTGTCTGAAAATCACACATTATTGATTTATGGTTCAGTGTAGGTCGCAGAACAAATTACTTCCTTACGCACAGGCTGTCTGGATCAATATACTTTTGCTACTGCTTCAGCTTCCCTTTGTGCTTCTGCATTTAAGCCGGACACCGTGAGAGGGACCAAAGCTCTTGTTTAATTCATTGCTGTGGGTAGAGTGGTGACAGAAGATCTCGCTGCACCCCATGAGCACCCAGAGATCTGTTACAATGACCCTTCCTGCTCAGACCCAGCTTGTTTTCCTTTCTTCAGAGGGAGACGTTGCTACGGCAGCTGGAGACGAATCAGCTGGATATTGATGCAACTTTGGAGGAGCTGTCAGTGCAGCAAGAGACAGAAGATCAAAACTACGAACTGTATGTCATTGAGCCATCTTTTCTAACTGTTTTGTTGCAGTCTGGGTGCACGTGAATGTTGGGCAGCCCCAGCTATGGTGTGTAGCCTGACTGAAGGGTCCAGTGAGTGACATTTAGGATTTCTTTGGATCTTATAAAATGTCACTTTTAAGTGGCATCACCTGAAGTATAGCATGCACTTGGGGATCCCTGTGAAAGGGTCTGGTTGCTACTGGCACGTGATCTATGGGAGGGCAGTGGAGGTGGAGCTGAGCAGCACCCCTGGAGGGAATGTACGGTGCAGCCTCTAATGCTAAAAAGGGTATTTTCCATCTCTCTACTGCTTAGTACACAAGTTGATTGCTCTTCTTCTGGCTGTTGCACCCCTGTGCATCGTGCACCTTATGACAGGCAGAAAGTAATAGCAACAATATTGTTGTCTTTTATTCCCTTTGAATCCTTCTAGACTCCTCAGTGCATTTCTGATTTGAAACAGTGGCTAGTTCCTGCTGCCATGCTTGTTCAGTGCCCTGTCTGCTTGCTGCTGGAGCGAGCGTTTGCCAGACCTAGCCCTGCAAAGCCAATACATCTGTAGTGCACCGACGGGAATCTCTTCAGTTTTGTTTGTTGTTGACAAATGAGTTCTGTGAATTCTGTCATGGTTTAGGCCCAGCTGGTAGCCAAGCCCCAGGCAGCCGCTCGCTCACTCCCCACGGTGGGATGGGGAGAACAGACAAGGAAAGGCTGGTGGTGGGATGGGGAGAACAGACAAGGAAAGGCTGGTGGTGGGATGGGGAGAACAGACAAGGAAAGGCTGGTGGTGGGATGGGGAGAACAGACAAGGAAAGGCTGGTGGTGGGATGGGGAGAACAGACAAGGAAAGGCTGGTGGTGGGATGGGGAGAACAGACAAGGAAAGGCTGGTGGTGGGATGGGGAGAACAGACAAGGAAAGGCTGGTGGGGCGAGACAGGGACAGGGAGGGAACGCTCAACGGTCCTGGTCATGGGGATCTCCCCCAGCAGCGCAGGGGGATGGGTGTGGGGGTTGGGGTCAGCCCATCACACGTCTCTGCTCCTTCCTCCTCAGGGGAGGATCCTCACACTGTGCCCCTGCTCCAGCGTGGGGTCCCTCCCACGGGAGACAGTCCTCCACCAACTTCTCCCATGTGAGTGCTTCCCACGGAGTGCTGTTCTCCACGAACTGCTTTGGCAAGTCCCTTCTGTGGGATGCAGTCCCTCAGGAGTGGGGCCCCTGCTCCAGCGTGGGCTTCCCACAGAGTCACGGGATTCTTTGGGTGCAGCTGCCTGCTCCGGTGTTGGGCCCCCATGGACCGTGGGTGAATCTCTGCCCCACCATGACCCTCCATGGCTGCAGGGGCACAGCCTGCCCTCTCACCATGGGCTGCCGGCGAACCTCTGCTCCGAGCACCTCCTCCCGTCCTTCTGCACTGATTGCCTTGTTGTTTCTCACAGCCCACTCCTCTCCCTGCTGCAGGTTCCCGAGCAGGTTTTTTTCCCAGCTCTTAACTATGTTACCTCAGAGGGTCTACCACCATCTGATTGCCTCAGCCATGGCCAGAGGCAGGGCTTACTTGGAGCCGAGTCAGCAGCGTCTCACAGGCACCCTTCCTTTAGCCCCTCCCCCACTACCAAAACCCTGCCACACAAACCCAATACAATTCCAGTTGCAAAGCCTTTCTTGCAGTGATGTGCAAGCCAGAAAAGTCAACCCCAGAGTGAACTGAAAAAAGGTTTTTTACAGACAGCTTTATTTGGAAGTTGGAGTTCATGATTATGAAATATTCATGCACAGCCATTTTGACGAGTGTTTTCCAGACCAAGTTTCAAGTTCTGTAACCTCAGTCTGTTTTCCTTTGTGAGCTCTTTGAAATACACCGTATACACCGAGAGCAGCACTGTTTCCAGAGTGTTCCTTTCCTTAGGGACTGGTTAGTCTCCTCGTGCCTTCAGCAATTCTCTTGATGTCCCTACTCAAAGGACTGGGCTGCGTGGGCTGTGCTGTCAGATTGTTTTCCAGGAGTGTTGTTTATACTGCATCAGTGTAATAGAAAGATACTTGAAAGAATCAAGAGTTGGCAGAGCTGTTCCAAACCAGAAGATACTGCTACTCAGTCACCTCTCACCATTACACCAGCTTTAGCATTTGCTGGACCCTTGCACGTGCCAGTTCAGCTCGCAAATCGAGCAGAAAACAATCTTCCTCTGTATCTACTTCTGGGTTACTCTGAGGTGGGCCAGCTCTGAGAAGCGTCTGCTTAACACCAGAACTTAAAGGAGTATTAATGGATAATGATGGATATTAGACTGGGTCATCCCATGAAGTGTAGCTGCAGCAGTGTACACCATTTTATAATATTGCCATGCTTCTGCAGAAATACTGCCCTTACTCAAGAGTGTGATTCGCAATGGGGTAGCATCCAGAATCGCAGGGCCAGGCTGGTCACGTTGCTCTTGGCACTGCACACTCACGGGTCAAAAGGCATCTTGCCTTTTGCAAGCTCCCAAGAGCTTTTGGTGCAGTCGGTGGTGGCTGGCATCACCTCAGCAGAAGCCCCGGAGTCATCTGCCGAACTCCAAAGCCAGATAAACATTTGACTCCCATGTCAATCCCCTGTCTTTTCCAAACCGGCTCGTGAGCACAGAAGAGCGGGAGATGGGGTGTGTGCACCTGAAGATGCTCACTGCCTGGACGGCAGCGTGGCTGCCCTTCTGCGCAGCGTGCTGTAGCAAAGAGTTGCTGCTCAGCTGCTGGGGAGGGTTTGCACTGCAGGTGGGTAATGGCACTATTAGGCTGCATAATTGGCTTCACATAGCCTAAGAAATACCTCAGCAGAGGAGTGGCTGAGATGTTAAAAGCAAGACTGTTCCCTAGGATTCTGGTTTAGCAAACAAGCTGACATTTTTATGCAGCTGGCCAGCTTCTGCTTTCACTTCAGCAACGGCACATTTTATGTCTGTGTACGGAGACCAATGCTCTTTGCTTTCAGAAAATCACGCCTCTTTAAAGAAGAGTCTTTAAAATGTCCCTGGATGCTTCCTGGCTTGAGCCACTGATCCCAAAAGAAAAGCATTGGGCCATGTCATGTCTTAGGACTTTGATCACACTGACTAAAATAGAGTGCTATTTTTGGATTTTTGAGGTTTTTCCCTGCACCCCAGGTAGAAAGAGAGTCTGTTTCAGCAGCACCTCTCTGAAACAGATGAGCTTCAGCCCCCGAGTTGACAAGTATACTCTTCACACGTTCACTTTTTATCCCTGCAGGAGCTTTCCAGGCTCAAGTCCTTTAGCCGAGTCCTGATTTAAAGAAATAACCACACTCGTATGGCAGGGAACCCAGGTTTGAGTAAAGCTCTGTTTCTTAGTAAACAGTTTAGGCTGGTGAAGAGAGCATCTGTGGACACAATGACAGTACATGGTGAGAATTAGAGCTTGCAGTTGTGAGACTGGTCGCAGTGCTCATCACTAGGGCTTGGGAAGGTCCTTGCATCCACGCTTGTCAGATGTCCATCATTTTGGGATTGTCATGTTTGACATGCTCCTGCAGTGGATGTTGAAACGAGCAGCTGGTGCGTTGTGCTCATACGCTCCCCGTGTTCTGTGTGGCACCTGCATCAATGCAGGGTGACCTGGTGACCCTTGGCAGATGTGAAGCCCTTGTGTTGGCTGCTTCAATTTAGACAATACTTGGAGTTCTGCTGTCAGTCAGCGCGAATTGTGCAGCAAGGGGAGGTGTCCCCAGGCTCCTGGGACTGCAGACTGTGGTGTGGCCACTGCAGCACCTCCTCCGAGGCAACTCCTGCTCTCCTGCCATATAATCAGGCTGTGGAGCAAAGCGAGGTGACAGCGCTAGGACATCTTGGATATTTCATTCACCCCCGTGCACATCTAGTAGCTGCTCTGCCACAATGACCGATGCTAAATTTGGATCAGTGAGTGCTGAAAGAGCACAAGAACTCTTCCTCCTGCTGCAGCTGGGTACCCGAGGACAAAATGTCATTGCTCCAAAATGTGGCTCCCGGAGAAAACACGAGGTGGCACACCACGCTGCCTCATCCGCCTTACGTAAGCCGGCCCTGGGCTTTGCCTCCCTGAGACATTTAGATTCTTCCAGCTCCTTTCCTGTGCTCAGCCTCCTCTCTGCCTGCCACACCTCTTGCTCTGATACTTTCTCTGTGGTTTCTCAGATTTTGTTTTCAATGCTGACACATTTCAGCCCTTCTTGAGTTTCTGAATTCTTATTGAACAAACAGCAATGACCTTTTTTTTTATTCTGTTCTGAATTTGTACTTAATTTGCTCAATTTTTCCATCTTTAATTGTACCCTGCTTATCTTCTGTCATGTGGAAAACTTTTTATGTGCACGGTATCTGTTCCCTTGCTGAAGGGTGCACATGAAGAAATAGTTTTTGGGAAATTATGGAAGCTCTTCCTGCATATTCATGTTTTTCAGGAATATGCGGTTAATGGAAACATTTGCAAAAGTTAATGAGCAGATTTAATGTATGGTTTTTATGAGCTTTTACATTTGGCTTCTTTTTTTTCTATTATTACTCTTTTTTTAATATCAAAAGACAAACATTAATTTCAAGGGTTAAGCCATAACTCTCATTGAATTAACTTTTTTTCCCTGTAGGGATTAATAGAAATTAGACAAAAGGAAGAGCTAAGTCATTCCTTGTGAGATATCCCATCTTCTTTCTCACTCAGTTTTGAAAAGCTCCAGGAAGTTGCCATCCATAAACCACTGTGTGATTGTTTGATTTGTAAGCATATGAAGTCCAGCTTCTTCACAGGAATTGTTCATAAGAAATTAATTTTCAGCTCATTTACTCCTTGTGTTTAAGAGCTGTTATGCAAACTGTTAGGCAGACTTTGTAAAACCATATTCAGAGCAGTTGAATTTTGGGTTGTCAGAGATACTGTGTGATCCAAGCTACAACTTGGCAGCAGCAGGACCTGTCCCAGGTTTGCCATGTGACAGAAGTCCTTCCTTTCCCAGCGGTGTCTTACAGCTGACATCTGCTTTGTCAGGGGCTCCTGTATGGCCAGGTGGTACTGTCCAGGTCAGAAGATGATGGACCAGTGGCAGCAGGAGGGCATTTGCACTCTCCTGAGGACTCTTCTGGGAGACACGCTCCCTGCAATAGACAGCTTCAATCACTACAGAGACATTGATTGGGTTTTGGGGGTTTATTTGCTTGTTTGGTTTCTCCGCACTGAGCACAGCTTGCAATTTTGTGAAGACCGTGGTGCTGACTAACACCAACCCTCTCTGGCAGAAGGACCTGCTGCTCGAGCTGTTCTTCGTATCTACAGCTGTGTTGAAGTACAGGTCCACAGTCCACCAGGAAAAGGCTGAATCACCAGTGAGGAAAATAAAACTACTGTTGCTTTATCTTCCCTCTGGCCCAACTTTATCGTTTCTGCTTGCTGTGGATCCCATTGCTGTCAGACAGATCAGGAGCCGGCATGTACTAGATGGGACTCCAGGTCATGTTTTTTGGGGGGGACTGCATTAAGAATTAATTGTAGCTGACCCTATCATCATCGATCTTACTAGAGAAGTGGAGAACATGGAGCGTGTCCCATATCTTCTGGAAGGGGGGTTATCCTGCAGCATCCTTTTTGTGTCAGGTGGAAAACCTGAGGAGCTCTTGGGGAGGGGCTGTAGTCTCCAAAGCCTGGGCAGCAGGACTCAACCCTGCTTGGCAATTGATTTCACATTCAGTGACCTGGACTTAGAGGGGAATCAGGTTCAGTAACTTCAATGAGCTCAAAACAAACGTGAAAATCTAACCCTCAGTAACCCCAGTTAAATTGATGTCACATGGCCAATTAATCTTCATTTTCACAATTAATAAAATGACCTAAAGCATTTCTTGCCACATGAAATACATTTGAAAAATTGATCACAGCATGTTAGAACCAGGAAGCCTCAGACTGCTCCTGTCCTCAGTAGTAAATGAACATGAGTGCTGGCAGTTTTAGGAACTGTGAGGCTAAGAAGTCCTTTTGTGCTTTTTTGTTGTTGTTGTTTAGGAGCAGAACCACAGTAACCTCAGGCCCTGATGAATTTTTGTTCCCACAGAGCATGTTCATCTTTAAAATTGCTTAAAAGTCTTGTGAGCAGGTCCAACTGACGGTGAAGTATTCAGGGGTTTAGAGGATATGGACTTGTTACTTGGTCTGGGATGGGAGGATTGAAAGGCAGACATGGAGCCCACGTGAGCGAGGGCAGATAACCTGTCTGGACTTGCGTGGCACATTTGCTGTTTTCTCAGTCCCAACCAGGTGTACTCGGGTCACAGCATGAGTTCATCTTGTGTGTTAATAGAAGCATAGAATCTCTCACGTTGGAAAAGACCTTGATGATTGTCAAGCCCAGCCGTCAACCCAGCACTGCCAAGTCTACCCCTAAGCACCTCATCCACATGTGTCCTAAATCCCTCCCGGGATGGTGACTCCACCACCTCCCTGGGCAGCCCGTTCCAATGCCTGACAGCCCTTTGTATGAAGAAATTTTCCCTAATATCCAACCTAAACCTCCCCTGGTGCAACTTGACGCTGTTTCTTCTTGTCCTGTCACTTGGGAGAAGAGACCAACTCCCCCTCTCTGCACCCTCCATTCAGGGAGTAGGGAGCAATAATGTCTCCCCTGAGCCTCCTCATCTCCAGGCTGAACACCCCCAGCTCCCTCAGCTGCTCCTCACAGGAATTGTGCTCCAGCTCAGTTGCCCTTTGCTGGACACACTCCAGACCCTCCGTGTTGAATCTGGTCCACTACACCTGGTGTGGACCTGAAGGTTGTTTCACAGTAAGGCTTTGAGTGAGTCCTGTTGCAAAGGGCTGGCAAAAGGATAGAACAAGGAGCACAGTGGCCAGATTGTACAGAATATGAGAAGAAACAGACACGTGGCAGGTTTGGCCTGGTGTGTTCCCAAAACAGCCGCGCTTGTGTGTGTAAAGCCAGAGAAAGCATTCATGCATTATGTAGTATTTTTGAAGTGTGGAGGATGCTTAGACACCTCCACCCTGGAAATTACTGAGAGCTTGCTGGCAGCGTTTTCATGTATGCTCTTTTTCCACCCCCGCCTTTCACGGAAGAAGATATGACTATGAAAGCTCAACAGAGCTGGTTTCTGCAGCCCATGTCAAACCATCTCAGACCATCCTTATTTCCCCGGTGTCATAGCAAGCAGCACAGAGCTTGGCACACATGTCTAGTTGGGGATGAAGGTGATACAAAGCCCACATGCCACAGCTCTCCTTGGTGCTGTGCTGGGGTAAGAACCTGTGTTGTGCTGTCCCCAAATAACCATTCTATTTTTCTACTGAAATAACTTGTTCTTATGTCCTTCACAGAATGTAGGTGAGCAAGGCATGGGAGCAGGTGCAGAAGCAGCCTGCATGTGTGTTAATCTCCAGCCTGGCTGAGCTGCAGGGAAGAATGACACTCGTATTTCAGTTATGAAGCATTTTTTCCCTCCAGCTCTTAAAATTCATGTGTTTCTGCAGGAGAAACAGGTGGCAGTCGCAGCCCTCCATCCCTCTGGAGCTGGCTACTTGCCCAGAACAAAGCCTGTTGTTTCCAAAATGGGCAGCTTTGGTAGTACAAAGTACAGTAGATCTTCAAATACCCCGATATTGTAAAGAGCATCATGCACTTTTTTGGGTCCAGCTTTAAGTACACTTTGAGTTTCATATTCTCTATCCTAAAATGACTATATGCATACTTGAGTGTACTTCATGCAGGACCCTTGTTCCGTAGTCTTCAGTGTACCATCATCTTACCCTACCTGAGTCACCCACTTGCCTTGATGGTGGGACCCAGCATCCTGATCAGAGACTCAGAGTTTTTTAGTGCCATTTTCATGTACTGTTGGTGGTTTAGGTGCTCACATGGGCCGCAGATAGCCCGGCTCAGCCAGGAGCGTGAGCAGAGCTCACATTGGTGTTGTGGATGCTGGATGCAGCAGTGCCCAAGCTTGTAGGCCTTCCAGCCAGGATTGTTGCTGCTGGAAACAGAAACAGGGGTGTGTGTAGACCAGCTGGGATCAATCTCCCTTCATGTTTGGGAGGCAGGGGTCTTTAACCCTGAGTAGGGCTTGGGGGGCAGAGGAAGGAGTACCGCAGAGCAGAGCTGGTCAGCCATCCTGCCTGTGGCTGGCCAGGAGCCCCGAGTCAAAGCTCGGAGGGGAGGGATGACAGAGTTCAGCACTCAGTGCTTCTGATGTGGATCTGCAGAGCCACACGTCCTGTGCAGTCAGGTCTCCTGGATGGCTTTTCAGGCCATAGCATTTCACGTGGGTTTGTGGACAAAGAGCATTCGCGCTGTTGGACAGGGCCTGAACTGCAGGTACCCTGGTTTATCTTTGTGGTTGCCTTGCGTAGCCTGCCTTGAGGGAAGCTGAATTTATTGCATGAATGGTGAGCCCCTCCTTGAGAAAGGAGTGGTGTGCGACTGCTCAGCCCTGCCACGCAGTGACAGAGATGTATTGAATACACTTTTGTGCGCCTTCCAGACAAACCTGATGCAGGCTCCACAGAGCTCAGTGCAAGAGTTAATCTCCTTTATGTTTTCTCTTTGGAGCATGACAAATCCATGCATCACTTTCAGTGGAACACGCTGTCGCACAGCTCACCACAGCTACAGTTCCTCTGGGAAGGAGGATGCTGGAATGGATGCTCTGTTGCATGCTCTGATCTCAGCCCTGTCAGGAGCTTGTGGTGGTGTAGCTATTCTGCTGGGTGGAATAAGCACACAAGCCTTGGCCCGGATCCTGGTGGAAACATCAGTGAGGCTACTACAGTGTGGCACTAATTTGGGAACCTTGACAGCAGCCTTGGGGGACAGCCATGTGACAGCCAGGCTCTGTCCTGCCCCTCTGGGGCAGCTTTGTGTTTGCAGTCTTTAGTCCGGTCTTCTGGAATGAGGGAGGCGAGTCTTTCCTAGCCATTCTCCATTCTCGTGTGGTGAACTTGGAGCAAGAACAATTGTTTCCTAGCCCTTGAGCAGATGAATATTTCCTTTGTACTGTTGAATTTCTTCCCGTTTCTGTTATTCAGGATCATCCAGTTCTTTCTGTATCTTGTCCCTGTCATCCTCTCTGTTGATACTGCCTCCCAATTTGCAGCCTCACGGGCATTTCACTGTGCCACTTCACTGAAATGCTGAAATATATCTCAAAGCTAATCTTTGAGGAACTCTACCAAGGATTTCTCTCCTAGCTAATACTACTGCTTTTTAGTGCTACCCTTTATCTCCACTTTTACCAGTTCCTTAGTTAGGAAGGACTCCTGGTTTTCCAGTTCAAGTAACAGCCTCCTGGGGATGGTTTTCTATAGGGCTCTATACACTGCTGGTCACATAGTTTGTTCCTTTAAAATGTATCTGGTTTGTCCTTAAAATAGGAAATGATGTCTCAGGGAGGTTTAGAGTCTTTTAGCCCCGGCTGTTTGCTTTCTGCTCAGCAGTCATTCCAGTGAAGGTGTCCACCTGGCTCATCTCCATGACAGACAAGGTCGTGCTGTGTATGGGAGAGGAGTCTCTGCTTTGACATGCTTGTTGTCTGCAGCACAACCGTGTCTGTCTTGCAGAAGCACTTGAACCCAGAGCCTCTGTGCACAAGTTCATCAGGCTAATGGAGTAAGAGGTGGGACTGTAACCTGTGCTAGATTTTATACATGCTACTTTACTTCGGGCGTCCTCTTTATCTCTCTCAGATGTGCTGCATGTAGCAGACCTTATTTTGAGATCATTTCATAGTAAGAGTCTGTCTTTCTGTTAGTGTTTCTTTGCATACAGTTTGTGAAAAGGATGCTGGCCAAATGGGCTGCAGAAGGAGGCTGCAGCAGGATCAGGCTTGGATTCCTTTTTGGAAAGGATCAAGTATTTCACCCTCTGTAGTGGTACAGGCTTTAATGCTCTTCTGGTCAAGAATCCAGCCAGGACCACAACTTGCTTCAGAGCTGCTGCTGCTTGGTTTCACTGCCTCCCACACAGAGAGGGAGTGTGTGCAGGGGGAGAGACTGCCTGGATATCTGCACATTGCAAGAAGTATAATTGCAATCCATCCTCTGTGAGCCCTCTGGATAGCTCTTTTCTTTTGACATTTAAGGATTCTCCTCTCAAATGCATTCTTGGCTGGAAGAAGAGGATTTTACAGCATCTGAGTTTTCTTGAACACTCTGATCTCTTCTGCACAGTCTAAAAATGTGCCATTCCTGTAGCACTTACCTTAGAGACATATGTCCAAGAATGGAATTAAGGTTGTGTTTCAAGCCCTGGCATGTTGTTATAGTCTGTCTGTTTGGGGAGTTCCCATCAGCGTTTCAAATATAGATTTCAGCCTGCAGTGCAAAGTAGGTTGGGATTCTCCCCACCTCGATGCAGCTTGGGTGAGTTTAGCTAACGCATCACTGAAAGCAGACCCATACCCTCCCAGCTCAGCACGTAGCTAAAGCAGCCCAGCGCGTGCTCGGTGCTCTGTTGAGCATGTTTTCTCTATTCCTTATATTTGCAATTTATCTTCCCTCCAGTTTCCTTGAAATGATGGAAGCCCGAAGTCGAGGACACATGTCGCCACTAACAACTAACGGGCAAAGCCCTTCCTCTGGCTCCCAGTCACCCATAGTACCTCCAAGCTCCACGTCAACGGGCAGCTCCAGCCCTGGCACCCCACAGCCGCTGCAGCCGCTTTCCACAAGCTCCACCGTCTCTCCTGAACCCCCCCCATCTTTTTCTCCAGTGCCTGCACCTGAAGCCCAGCAGCCACACGCGCATCCACCAGCTACAGCCTCCCCAGCACCTCCAGCCGCAGTCCCACCACCAAAGCGCAGCATTATTTCACGCCTGTTTGGGACGTCTCCCGTGTCAGACCCCTCTCCTCCCCAGCCAGGTAGGTGCCGCAGTACAGTGGGGTGCACCTCTCTGCGTTTCATTTTTTCCCTGCAGGAGGCTGAGCAGACAAGTGTCTGAAGAGCACAGCCCCTCTGTGCGTGCAGCGTGTATCCAAGGAGAGCTGCGCTGTCATTCTCTATTTATTCTCCTGATGATTTGTTTCTGTGCTTGACTTGGGTGAGGACCATGTCCAGCCAGCTGGGTGCTGGCTCTGGGTGCTGGCTGTAGCTGCCTCAGGAGGAAGGTACTGAACGCACATGGAACGCTAATAAAATAACTGTCAGCTTCTTAGCAGGGGCACATATGCCTCGTGAATAGCAAGAAAAATGGTTAGAGAAGCTATTTGGAGCTCTCTCTTCACAAAA
The DNA here is from genome assembly GCF_000690775.1 of Eurypyga helias. Lineage (NCBI taxonomy): Eukaryota > Metazoa > Chordata > Aves > Eurypygiformes > Eurypygidae > Eurypyga > Eurypyga helias. The sequence goes on from NW_010258394.1 coordinate 40,298, forward strand.
GTCTGGCAGCTCCAAGGGGCTCCTCTGTGTTAACAGCGAGCAGCGGAGTGCTCGTTTTAAAGGTTATTCAGCTAGAAATGATCACGTAAGTCCAGGCTCTGCAGCGGATTCCCCTGCGGGGAAATATGCTCCTTCAGAGACGGTCTGAGGAGGAGGGCAGCCCGCCTTGACTTCTCCTTAGTGCTAGTGCACAATGGAGCAGAGTAGCACAGTGTTCAGTGCAAACCTCAGCCAGATGAAGTTCAGGGCAGAGGCATTGAGCATTTTGTTTTATGTACTTTTACTGATCTGGACCTTAATTTGCCTGTCGCATGCTCTTTGTTTGTAAAACTAACTGGAGCTGCAGAGCTGGCATTGCCTAAAAATCATTAGCATGACATGGTTTGAATCACCCTTTGGAAATACCTTCCCTCAAGCTGTCAATCTCTAAAGCTCGCAGTACTCTCGAGACACCCACAGAAGGAAAGGAGGAGGTGCTGGAAACACGGTTTGCCGTTTCAGGCGTTGATATCTTTCAGTTTTAAATTTGCACACAGTGTTCTGCATCCTAAATCTGTTACCAGGTATGACACAGTCCACCCATTTCAGTTTGTTGATGACTTTTCCTACCGACAAACGAAGAGAACCAAATGGTAGAAATCCCTTGTCAATAAAAACAACCTTGTCATATTGATATGTAGAAAAAAAGACATATCACCAGTATTATAATCTTTGGGTTTGGGTTTTTTTTCTTTTTCCTTTTTTTTTTTTTTTTTAGATCTATCACATAGCTTGAGAACTGTGTGAGGCTTGTGGCCTGCAGTCCTGGTATCCCAAGGGTGCTTTTTAGTAGGGTTAGAAAAGGCAGCTAAGAAAAGCTGACCTGTCAGTGTTACTAGGCTTATGTAGCGTGCCTAATGCCTGCACCTCTGCTGGAACATATCTAGGGACTAGCTGCTTAGAGCTGACAAATCACTGTCACAAAGTAATCTTGTCTTTTATGGGAGCTGCTATTTAAGCTTTCCCTTGAAGTCTTGCAGTAGTAATTCGCTTGGCTGTGTTTTTGATTCCACCAACGCTACTCTGTGGCATTAATAACAGTGTTATTTGTATGCAAAAGTGATCTGAAAGCTGTACTAGCAGCCTAAAATCTAGAAAACAATATACAAATCTTGTTCACCCAAAAGAATAGAGCCTAGATGTGAAGTGCAGACCAGGCAGAAGAAAAGGTTGAATGTTAGAAATTCTGCAAAGGTTAGCCACTTTGGGGCTCTTGGTTATGGTGATTTCATGAGATTTCATCCTGATACTTTGAAGATGGATAACGGTGTCTCTACACATAAGCTGTACTGAAGCAAGTCTCTATTTGTGGTGGCTCTTGAGCTTTGGTTACACAGGGTGTCTAAAAGCACAGTGTGAAAAGCCCTGCCTTTGACAGTTACAGTTGAAAAAGCAAGAGGAGGTGAGTGAGTAACTGAACAGTCCGGAAACGGTAAGAGAATAACGAAGGGACATCACACAGGAGCAGTCCACACAACATGGGTATAAAATCTGGCAGTGGCGGAGTCAGTCACAGTGTTCACCGTAGAGCAGAGTCAGCTACCGTGCCAGAGAGGGCCTGGTGCATTCTGTGAGTGCCTTCGTGCAAGGTGCTGGGCTGATTTGAGTATCCTGTTCCTAACCTTCGTCTTCCCTTGCTGTGTAGCCAAGGTGTGGCTGATGCCACTCTGGGCAGGACAGATCTGTAAAAGGCCAAGTTCTGTCTGGCTTGTGGTGAGCCCTGTGCTTTACGACTACCGTTGCTAACGCAGATCCTGCTGCTGCCACTCCCCCACCCCACCCTGAAGCCCCTGCGAAAGTACAGAGCGTGGAGGACTTTGTTCCTGATGACAGCCTGGACCACAGCTTTCTAGAAGATCCAGCCCCACAGAAGGACAAAGGGAAACCGCGGGCGAAACACTGTGTGGATAGTGAAAGGTAAGGAGAGGAGGGAGGGTGAGACGGGGACATACCTGGATGTGCAGCCTGAGTGATGAGTAAGGCCTGGCTAACCTGTTGCAATTGTTCAAGCCTTTCTGGCTGGGGTACAGTCACTCCTAGTATTCGCTGTCTCCCACGTAACACACACTGCTCCCTGGGAATGAGGAACAGCAGTAAAAGCCAGTTACCACCTTCCTGGTTTTGCTGTCCTGCTCTCATTCATGCTCAGTGTTAGGCCACTGGGTTGCTTTGGTTCAGGAGGGGATTTTTCTTCTGACCAAATGTGCTGAAACGTTTGAGATATTTTCCTTCTGGAACACAGTGCACTTAGCAGGGGTATTATGTTTTGCCTAATTAATATTTTCCCACTAGAGAGGCCCAAAGCATGGCCAAGCTCCTTTGTGGCCTGGTACTGCATTCCTGAGGCATTATAATGCGGGCTGTGTTTGTTGAAGGACATTTGGGGCACTCCGTGGCTCAGTGGGATTCTGAAAGGAAGGATGGAGAGGGTTGTGCTCCCTTGGGAGTGTCACTGCAGATTCCAGAAAAGTCTTAGGGGGTGCCTTTCTCTTTCTCTCTCCATTTCTAATGTTCCTTCCTAGCATTTTCTCTCTCTGAATTAGAGAGAGAGGAATTTGATGGATGGACTGTTCGATGGATAAGGAATTGGCTGGATGGTTACGTCCAGAGAGTAGTGGTCAATGGCTCAATGTCCATATGGAGATCAGTGGTGTCCTTGGGGGGCTCTGCTGGGATCAGTACTGGCCATTCAGACAGTGGGATTGAGTGCACTCTCAGCAAGTTTGCCGATGACCCCAGGCTGAGTGGTGCAGTGACACGCCTGAGGGACAGGATGCCATCCAGAGGGACCTGAACAAGTGCAAGAACTGGGCCCTTGGGAACCTTCTGAGGTTCAAAAAGGCCAAGTGCAGAGTCCTGCACCTGGGTAGGGGCAACCACCAGCACCAATACAGTCTGGTGGTGAAGGGATTGAGAGCAGCCCTGCTGAGAAGGACTTGGGGGTGCTGATGGATGAAGGGACAAGGGAGAGGATTCTGACCCCTCTACTCCGCTTTGGTGAGACCCTCACCTTCAGTTCTGCCTCCAGCTGTGGGGCCCCCAACATAAGGAGGACACGGAGCTGTTGGAGCGAGTCCAGAGGAGGCCACAGAGATTCTCCGAGGGCTGGAGCCCCTCTGCCATGGGGACAGGCTGAGAGAGTTGGGGATGTTCAGCAAGGCGCCGGGGAGACCTTATGGTGGCCTTTCAATACTTAAGGGAGGCTTATAAGAAGGTTGGGGACAGATTTTTTTAGCAGGGCCCTTAGCGACAGGACAAGGGGTAATGGTTTTAAGCTAAAAGGTGAGAGATTCAGACTGGATACTAGGAAGAAGTTTTTTACAATGAGGGTGGTGAAACCCTGGCACAGGCTGCCCAGAGAGGTGGTAGAAGCCCCATCCCTGGAAACATTCAAGGCCAGGCTGCACGGGGCTCTGAGTAACCTGATCTGCTTGAAGGTGTCCCTGCTCACTGCAGGGGGGTTGGACTGGGTGGCCTTTAAAGGTTCATTCCAGCCCAAACTATTGTGTGATTCTACAGTTCTGTCCTCCAAATGGCAGAGAGCTGTGGTTATGCTGTAGGCTGGGGAGGGTTTTTGGGGGGATTTTTATTTATTGGTTTTTTGGGGGGGGGTCCTCTTTTTTTTCTTTTCCTGGCTTTGATGTTTTTTAACCAAAAAAAGGGAAAAGGGGTTGTGTTCTTTTCCTGGCTTTGATGTTTTTTAACCAAAAAAAGGGAAAAGGGGTTGTGTTTACTGAGCTGCTCAGACAGAGGATGTGCAGCGAGCTGTCTGAAAGCACAGACCATCACTTAAGAGGTGGCCTGAGCATACTCAGATTCTGCATCCCTCTGCTTAAAATAGTCTTTGCTGCCTCTTGTCATCAACACTACATTAATCAGGAGAGTAATTAAATGCTGATACAGCACATCTGTGAGTGTGGTGGATTCTGTGTCTTCTGACATCTGTGTCGTGATTCAGTGTTCTCTAGTTGAACCACAACAACTTTAAATCAATGCTGTGTTGAGGCTTGATGCCTGTCTCCTGCAGGTCAGCCTGGATCATCATCCCTTGCGATGGCAGACACATGGATTAAAGAAAGAGAGAGAGAGAGAGAAGCATGAGAGCCAATGAGCTGGTAGGGGCAGACAGGGAGACACCTTTGGGCTTTCACAGAGAGGACACAGCTTCATCCTTTGATGACGGTGCTACCCAGCTGCAGTTACAACGCTCTCTTTTCATAGGTGAATATCTTGCAGCGCATCCCTGCAAATTCAGCTGCTCATTATTTCTCTGCAGCTTGGTATCCATGTCTTGCTCTGGTTTCCTATGTAGTTCACACAGTTTTCTCAGTGGCCTGGCAATTTTACCTTCTGTTTCTTGCCAAAAAGGGCCTACCACAACAAGCCAGATGTGCAGAAACTCAGAGATGTAGATGTGGTTCTGCCCATCCCCTGCAACAATTGCTTTCCTTCAGGATGCCAAATGCAACCCCATGATGCCCTGAGCAACATAAGACTTCTGTAAGCACCGTCCCAAATAATCAGCTTCTACTGCAGTGAGTGGGTTGTTGTAGTTGCAACAAAATCTACCACTGCAGGAATTTATCTCTGACCGAAAGAACAAAAGATCTCCTGTGAAACCACTCAGACCTAATGGAGATTTTATTGGTTTTAAAGAAGGAAGTACTGGAAGCTGTTTTCCCCTTGCATCTCTGTGAGGATCAAAGCCTGAGAACATACTAGGGACAGGTTCAGGTCCCCTGAACATTTTTAAGCAGATATCTGAGTGTTAGGCTTACAGAGCTTGCCAGCATTTCTTCTGGGTGTGCTGCAATCAAGTGTAAGCTCTGAAAGCAAAAAGCCATTGAAGATGTGGCAGAAGGCTGTGTGTTGAGAATTTGTAAAGTTACTTCTCATACCCAAATAAGAGGAATTGCCTGACTGTCCATGTCAAGAGTCTTGCAGTTACCTCCTGTGAGAATGCCTTAGTGCACAGTGCATTTCACATGTGAAGCAGAGATACCTTCAGAGGGTCACCACATGGCTGAGGTTGGAGGGCATCTAGTCCAACGCCCCCCTGCCCAGCCAGGGCCACCCAGTGCTGGGTGCCCAGGACTATGTCCAGATCCTTTTGAATATCTCCATGGATGGAGACTCCACAATCTCTGGCAAGCTGTGCCACTGCTCAGTCACCCTCAGGGTGGAAAAAGTGTTTCTTGGTGTTCATAGGGAACCTCCTGTGTTTCAGTGTGTGCCCCTTGCCTCTTGTCCTGTCGTTGGGCAGCACTGAAAAGTCTGACTCCATCTTTGCACCCTCCTTTGGGTATTTAAATACAGTGATAAGGTCCCCCCAAGCCTTCTCTTCCCTAGGCTAAGCAGTCCCAGCTCTCATGTGTGAGAGCCTTTCCTCATGTGAGAGGTGCTCCACTTGCTCCATCAGCTTGGTTGCCCTTGGTTGGCCTCTCTCCGGTACAGCCATGTCTGTCCTGTACTGAGTAGCTCCCGGTGCTGGACACAGCATCCCAGGGGTGGCCTCACCAGTGCTGAGCAGAGGGGAAGGGTCCCCTCCCTCAACCACTGGTAATGCTTTGCCTCGTGTAGCCCAGGACACCATCAACCTTCTTTGCAGCAGAACTGCTCCCCAGCTGGGTGGGGGAGCATGTACTGACACACGGGATTCTTCCTCCCCAAGTTCAGGACTTTGCACTTCCCCTGGTTGAGCTTCAGGAGGCTCCTGTCAGCCCATTTCTCCAGCTGATGAGGTCCCTCAGGCGGCAGCATGTTCCCCGGCGCATCGGTCGCTCTCCCAGTGTGGTGTCATCCGCAAACTTGCTGAGGGTACACCCTGCCCCATCGTCCAGATCATGAATGAAGATGATAAACAGGACCAGGCCCCGTACTGATCCCCAGGGTACACCACTGGTTACTGCTCTCCAACTAGACCACAGTGCCACTGTTCACCCTCTGGGCCCAGCCATTCAGACAGGTTTTGGTCCAGCGCATCGTCTGCTCATCCAGCCTGTACATCAACAGCTTCCCTACAAGGATCTTATGGGAGACAGTGTCAGAGACCTCACTAAAGGCCAGGTGTCACTGCTCCCCCCTCATCTCCCAGGCCAGTTTCGGCATCATAGACTCTTAGCAAGTTGATCAAGCATGCCTTGCCCTGGGTAAATCCATACAGACTGCTCTTGACATTTGTGTGCCTAGAAATAGTTCGCAGGATTTAGCTGCTCCATCACTTTCTCAGGGATCAAGGTGGGGCTGACTGGGCTGTAGTTCTCTGGGTCCTCCTTCTTGCCCTTCTTGAAGATAGGGATGGCATTTGCTTTTCTCCTCAGGAAAGTCTTCAGGCACTTCTCCCAATCACCATGACTGATCGAAGATTATCAACAGTGGCCTGGCAGTGACATCTGCCAGCTCCCTCAGCACTCGTGGGTGCATCCCATCAGGGCCCGTGGACTTATATGTGTCCAGTTTTGCTGTGTCCAGGATTCCTGACCTGATCCTCTTAGAATCATAGAATCCCTAGGTTGGAAAAGCCCTTAGAGATCATCCAGTCCAACCGTATCTGTCCACCACTAACCCATATCTCTCAGCACCTCATCCACCCGTCTCTTAAACACATCCAGGGATGGTGACTCCACCACCTCCCTGGGCAGCCTGTTCCAGTGCGTGATAACCCTTTCGGTGAAGAACTTCCTCCTTACATCCAATCTAAGCCTCCCCTGGCGCAGCTTGAGTCCATTCCCCCTCGTCCGATCATCTGTCATTAGGGAGAAGAGACCAACACCCACTTCTCCACAACCTCCTTTCAGGGAGTTGTAGGCAGTGATCAGGTCTCCTCTCAGCCTCCTCTTCTCAAGGCTAAACAAGCCCAGTTCCCTCAGTCGCTCCTTATAAGACATATTCTCCAGACCCTTCACCAGTTTTGTGGCCCTTCTCTGGACACGCTCCAGGACCTCAATGTCTTTCTTGTAGTGAGGGGCCCAAAACTGAACACAGCACTCGAGGTGCGGCCTCACCAGTGCCGAGTACAGGGGGAGAATCACATCCCTGGACCTGCTGGCCACGCTTCCACACTTCTTCCACCAAAGGTGCATCTTCCTTGTTCCACGTTATCCCCCTGGTCTCTGGGACCTGAGATTCCTGAAGACCGGTCCTTCTAGTAAAGACTGAGATGAAGAAGGCACTCAGTGCTTCAGCATTTTCCATGGCCTGTGTAACCAGGTCCCCCTTCTCACTGTGTGCTCACATTTCCCTAGTCTTCCTTTCATCACGTGGGTACTTATAGAAGCCTTTCTTGTCCTTGGCATCTCTGGCCAGATTCAATTCCCTTTGGGCTTTAGCTTTTATGATTTCATCCCTGGATGCTCAGACACTGTCTCTGTATTCCTCCCAGGTTACCCATCCAACCGCTCTCAGCTTCCCTTTTGTACTTGAGTTTGTCCAGGAGCTGCTTGTTCATCCACGCAGGCCTCCTAGCATTTTTGCCTGAGTCCTTGCATGCTGGATAGACCGCAGTTGAGCTTGGAGAGGTGATCCTTGAATATTAGCCAGCTTTCTTGGGCCCTTCTTCTCTCTAGGGCCTTATCTCACAGGACTCTTCCAGACAAATTTTTGAAGAGGCCATAGTCTGCTCTCCTGAAGTCCCGCTTGCTTTTTACCCTCCTCCCTGCCCTCACAATCCTGAACTCCATGAAGGCTGCCCTTGACCTTCACCTTCCCAACAAGCCCCTCATTTTTTGTGGGTATGAGGTCCAGGGGAGCACCTCTCCTGGTTGGCTTCCTCTCGGAGGAGGAGGTTATTATCAGTGTACTCCAGGAACCTCCCAGATTGATTACGTCTTGCTGTCTTGTCCCTCTGGCAGATATGGGGGTGGTTGAATTCCATGAAGACCAGGCCCTGTGACCATGAGGCTGCTCCAGTCTTCCTCTAGAGGGCCTGATCCACTTGTTTCCTGGTCAGGTAGCCTGAAGCAGACACCCACTGCAGTGTCCCCTTGTCCTCTCTTGAACCCTCATCCCTAAGCTCTCAGTTGGCTCCTCACCCATCCCCAGGCAGAGCTTCATGCGCTCCAGCTGCTATCTCACACAGAGAACAACTCCTTGGGGAAGAGGGAATGGTCTTGTTCTCATTGTTGGAAGCAGGATGTTGTTCTGTGGAATTAAACTGCTTCCTGAACTGAGGGATGTATTTGCTTCCATTTGTAAGGACTTGTTTCCTTTTCTTCTCTGAGCTTCAGAAAGAGGTTGCAAATTCTGGTATTTCTTGTGTGTTTTAGTGATGTCGGGAATTCTTGGGTTTTTTCAGTCATGCCCTGTGAACTTCTCCCATTCCCCACTCCATAATGTCTTTGGACAATGGAGCGAGGGTTGACACGGAGAAGTAACGTAAGACAACACCACCTTGTTTTTCTGCAGCGCGCCAGCAGTGCGGGATGCGCTCCTGCCTGTGGAACAAGGCTGCTCTTGCCCAAAGATCAGAGAGCTGCGGAGACTTTCAGCGCTTACTGATGCCTCTTGCTGTTGTTGTAACTAAATTCCAGCACAGATCTACAGAGGTTAATGGAGTCCTGGGTTTTGTTTAATGGTGCGTTATGGTTCTCCAGCTTGCAATAAAGAGAATTCCCCAGATCAGTTTCCTTACTGGTTAATTAGGGAGGCAGTTCAGTCTCCCAGTTTGCTGTTTCAGAATTTAAATTGCTTCTCTTCAGCTTGATGCCCTGAGCCAGTGTAAGTGACTGTGCCGGCAGAACTAATCTGGCTCCAGAGGGGCTCCCTGCTTCCCTCCTGCCGGGTCAGGCTGGCCTAGGTCCGTGGGTGGGCTGTGGGCGTCTGAGATCGAGCTTATGCTATACCTAACACTGTTCCTGTTCTGTCTTCTCAGCATCGCTAGACATCTACCTTCAACACTGGCTAGATTTCCTTGTCCTTACATTTGAAGGTCTTTGCTTTTATGACATCTGTTATGTACACAGTGGTTCCCAGCTGCACTAGACCAAAGGAAGGAAGCTGAGGACACTGTTTGCTTCACACTAGAAGACCCCCATCTCCTAAAATATAGTCACATAGGCTCGTCCTGTGGCAAGTGATTCCTTCGGCTAATCTGCTGTACTAGAGCTTGGGTTTTTTCTCTTTCTCTAGCCCCAAAAACTGATGTGGCAAGAGGATTCTGGTGGCTGCCAGTGGGGCTGGCTCCGCTGGCTGCACGGCAGGGTTGGTGGAACATGGTCAATCCAGGTTTGAGGCCGTGTGCGCAGGTTGCAGCAGGACTTGTTTCATCACCAGCAGCCGTTCTGTGTACATGGCAGAGGGCTCACTGAGGAAACCCCGGCGTGCTCTCTGATCAGTAGTTCAGATGCAGACCTCAGCGAGCGTAGTCATTTTTGGTGGGTACCTGCGCCTGCAAACATGTTGGCTCAACACTAACGCAGGCTTGGCAGTGCGTCAAGCGTTGGAGAGAGTGGTGCAATGTGCTTGGTTTTGCATGCTCTGAATTCCTTCCAGCTGGAACCTCAGGACCACAAGCTGATACTAATTTTGCATTGTCAGACCTTGTTTATACTGCAGCAGTGATTTTCCTGATGAGTATTCACTCCATTGCTTTCCTCTTAAGCTGTCGCTCAGTGATTTGTGTGAAAGTTATAGATGGAGGCAGTGTATTCACCGCAAAGGGAGATGACCCACTTTGTGCGGGTGTGTGTACACACGTGGATGGTCTGTTCAGACTGGGAACGCTTTAAAGGCTGCAAGTCTCGTATGGTGTGTGGTAGAAGGACAACTCTGAAGAGTCCCCGTGCTTAATAGAGCAGTGATGTCTTAAATGCAGTGTCACTACTGCAGAATAATATTCTGCCATTTTTAGGAAGCAAATCCATTTTCTTTTTAGTTCATTTCAAGAGGAAACCCTGCCAGTGCTTTGCAGACCTCAGAAATCACTCTCTTGTAATTCCTCCAGCCTTGGAAGCTGTTTTCGGCACCAATTTTCTTCTCCTTTGTGTGGGACAGGCTATGTGCCTCCTTTCTGGCTCGGTATGAGAGCAACAGTGTTAGTGATGAAGGGGCTCTTCAGCAGCCTGCCTATGCTTAGCTGGGAGCTGTTCTGTGAGTCCTGGAAGCAGAGGGATCCACACAAAAGGCACAGAGAGGGACTGGATGTTGACACTGATCTTAGCACTGCAACCAGCATTGATTGTAATCGCTCTCCGCATGCTGCACCCATTGGGGTAAGCGTGGCATCCTGTGTGTCACAAATAACTCCATTATCTGTTGGCAGATGTATTAATGCTTTAATTTGTAAACCAGTAACTCACCTTAAGAGCCAGAGTGAGTAGTACAATCAGCTGGGCTTTGTTAGGGTCTCAGGATTTCCCATCCCATCAGCACACCATCCGCCACTGTCTCTTCCGGTGCTGGCAATGTGCTAGTAACTGGGAACACCACCTTCTTCCAGATTAAGGATTTTAAGGTTTTGTGATTCCATTTGTGCCTCTAAAATCTAATCTGTTCCAAGCTATACTCCTCTTTTTTGTCTCTGCGTAAAAATGAGGGGTATGTTTGTACGATCCCTCTCAAGTCATTAAAAGGACAGTGAATATTGTGTGATGTGGGTTAACAAGGAACTGGGTATCTGTTGCAGATAAAGCAAACAGAATGAGGAACGGTAATGCAAAGGCTCGTCAGCCGAGACTGGGGAAATATGTAAATTCCCAACATGAACAAATCCTTCAGAAGGTATTAAAATGGTCGAGTCCTGAGATCATTCACACAAGAATCCTCAGCTGGTACTTTCAGCTGTGAAATCTGTCAAGATGTCTCTGAACACATAACTGTGGTACATCCAGGGGGTCTGACAGACCCCTAGCTCTAAAAGTGTGTCCTTAGGTTAAGTTAATTTGGGGAATGTTAGAGGGTGGTTATGGGGTCTGCTGCCTGCTTGAGGGAGCACCAGAGAAATAGAAGTTATTCCAGGAAGCTAATAGCTACAAGTGAATTCCCACAGTATTGGCAGTATATGGTCAGTTTTAATTACAGGATGTGAGAATTAAGGGAGGCAATTCCCATAGCTTAATTGGCTGATCCTTGCATGTTGGACCAGAGCTGTTTTGATAGAGCTGAAGCAACAGGCTGCTCTGAGCAGGTGAGCACTGAGGCTCACCTTTTCCAGCCACTTATTTTCGACTTGAGCAGTCACAGCCACTGTGCGCCACATCCTTCTGTGGCCCGTTGTGTGCAGGGCTTGTGCCACCCCTGCAGCCCACAGGTCCAGCCTGTACGGGTAGTGGCTGGGCACTGCGTGGCAGGTCTGGCAGCGTGGCTGCCCTGAGCTGAGGGACGTTGCCCTTGAACTTGAGTGGAAAGGCCAGGCAAGCAACAGTCTGCTTTCAAGAGGAGGAGGCATGTCTGTCCTAGCATATCCTGGGGGTGCTGGGTCTGACCATTGTCTTGCAGCGATGGAGAGGCGCCCAGGGGGAACCCCATGGTGGCAGGTTTCCAAGATGACCTGGATCTGGATGACAAAATTCCCAGCAGACCCATGCTGGCAGCAGAACGGGTGCCCAGCAAGAACGTCACCCTCTCCAGTGAAGAGGAAGAAGAGGAGGTGAAGGACTCTAAGGTCGTACTCATACCCAATGAAGACATCGGCACAGAGCAGGAAAAAAAAAGGTATGAAGCACAGCACACTGTGGGGTTGTGCCAGCAAGCATGGACTTCTTCTCAGTCCTGCCACTGACTTCTGTGCAGCCTCTGGGCAATCTTGGTGTGTCAGCCTCTTCCTTCGGCTCCAGGCTGGGGCGGTGTTTACCAGGTGTGACTGCTCTGTGCAGTGTTTCCTGCGCAGCACGCAGGCTGCGTGCCTTTGAGCACTCTGCTCCTGTGGCTGCCCGTGTGTTTCTGCTTGGGAACGGCCCAGCCTTTTTCTCAATTTGAACAAGCGACTGTAGCTGAGCTCCTGAGCGACTGTTCGTAGCGGTGTGAGAAGCACAGGGGAGTCAAGTCTTGTGGTGAGGGGGCCAGAGGTCATTCATAGAATTGTAGAATCATAGAATGGTTTGGGTTGGAAGGGCCCTTACAGCTCATCCAGTTCCAACCCCCCTGCCATGGGCAGGGACACCTTCCACTAGACCAGGTTACTCCAAGCCTCATCCAGCCTGGCCTTGGACACTCCCAGGGAGGGGGCTTCTCTGGGCAACCTGTTCCAGTGCTTCACCACCCTCTCTGTGAAGAACTTCTTCCTGATATCTAATCTAAACCTCCCCACTTTCAATTTAAACCCGTTACGCCTTGTCCTGTCACTACAGGCCCTTGTAAAAAGTCCCCTCCCAGCTTCCTTGTAGGCCCTGTGCTGGTGGGTGGTAGTCCGTGCCTGAGCCCCCTCAGGGAGGAGGGCAGTCTTCAGCCCCGGAGTGGCACGTGGGGACACACCCCCCAGGATGAACTGCCTCTCCTGCTGAGATGCACGCTGCAGCCTTAAGGCAGGCTCTGCTACTAATTGGTGTTCGTGCATTGCTTCAGGGAGTGGGAATGTGGACAGCTCTGACAATTTGTTTCCTTCTTCTCAGGTCTTCCAGAAATTCTCTGAAACCACAGAGTGAAACAATTTTGACCAAAGCAACTGACCCCAAGCCTCCTGACAGTTTACCTCCACGTTCTGGGCCCGAAAGAACCAGCAGCAGCAAGGTGAACGCTAGCCTGCCAGCCGCTGCCGCTCCAGCAGCAGTCCAGGCCCCAAAGGCCGTTGCCCAGAGCAAAGGACATGCGCTCAAGCAGAGAGTGGTCAGAGAGGAAAAGCCCGAGGAGTCTGACAGTGACCAGGAGGGACCAATAGCTACTCAGATGCTCTCATTCGTTATGGATGACCCAGACTTCGAAAGCGAGGATTCTGACAGCCAGAAGAAGAAGATGGTAAATAATGTGCATGAATCGCTGTGCGCTGCTGCGGAGCTGAGCTTGAAGTGTTGAGGTATCTCACTGGCAGAGCTTTCATCTGCTCCCCCATCTCTCAGTGGCAGGCCCAGCAAGTCAGGTGCTAAGCAACCTGAAGAGACTGATAGAAGCACAAACCCACTAATGCACTGATTGCTGAAGGCACACAGCAACAGAGGTTGTGCTTACAGGTTTTAATGTGCTGTTTAGTCTCAGTAAGTCCAGAGCACAGTCAGTCCAGTTGTGTGGAAGGTATGAAGTACAAATCTAATGGCTTTTCACCCAAGTATATGTAGAAGTGTGTGCATGCCAGAGAGAGGAAACAAGTGAGCTCCCTACAGTCAATCCAGCAATCAAAAGGCCATAACAAAATGTGCCTGAGATAGGAAAATCTGCCTGAGAAGGACTTGCCAGTGTCCAGGTTGGCTGCAACATCTGCGTGATGCTGAAGGCGTGGGCAGCGGCAGGCCCCTCTGCACCCATCCCGCGTGACAGATGGAGAACACGAGCATCTTCTCTGGGCTGTCGGGAACCTGCTGCTGTGGCTCTAGATATCCCCGATGTCAGTGATCTGCGCTCGCAGCCAGTGGAGCAGTCTGCTAACCGTGATATGGGATGAGCGGTTGCTGTTCAGGGGTACTCCTGGTGTCTGGGTTAGCTGGTATTCAGGGGTGGTTTATGTGTCATTCCAGAATCCTGCAGAAAGGACAGTTATCCCAATTTCTTTGGCCTTGCCTGTGTGTCATGCTGTTCATTAAGGAATTTTACATTTATTGAGCAGTTTCAGTACCCACTTTTCCTTGCACTTTAATACAAAAGCAAAAGTATTTGCAACAAGTTTCTTTCTCCTGACATCCCATGTTGAGAATGGGGTTTGTGAGGGAGCTTACCGCTCAGGCAGGGTCTGGGAGATGCTCCACAGCTTGGGAATGCTTTTCAAGTTCAAGCTTTACCAGTCAGGCAAAGCAGTAAAAGCACTATCGTTAGCAAGGAGGAGGGGGCATTGCCTGTGTCAGCAGCAGAGCAAGGCTGTCTCTGGTCAGTGTGGAAGATGTGAAGGGTGGTTAACGAACTCTGAAGAGGAACAGTTGGCAGGTATCAAAAGAGCATTAAACTTAATTTCCATTCCCGTCATGCAGAGACAGAGGATTTTGGGGTGATGTCCAGTCTCTGCCACATCCTGGTTTTTAGCCCACACTGAAGGGGCAAATTTGCCCTGGAAGCACATTTCCTTTGACCCGATGAGGGGAGATACTCTGCACACACAGAGCACTTCCTTGGCCCCACTGCACATTGCCTCTGGTATGTGAGACCCCACAGAGCTACACAGGAAAAAGGTTTTGTCTGTCAGGTCTGGAGATGAATTTTCAGCCAGGTTTGATTTTCCTTAAAACAGTGGTGCCTCTCTAAAGGCTGATGCTGCTGAGCTAATATAGTTGAAGGTCTCGTTTAATCCCTTGAAATCAGAAATTTGATTCTGTTAGCATGAATGTGAAGTTATCAGAGCACACTTTCCAGTACCAGTGCTGCTGAGACATTTTACCAAGGAAGGAAAATGATGGAGCTTGTAAGATCAAGGGCATTGATTTCCAGGCAATAACAGCTCCGTGATTGCCTTACCTCCTCCCTACCTGCTGGCATCTGCTGTCTTTGTATACAAAATGCTTAGAGATTTTGGTTGAAAGGTTTGTCTGTGTTGTCTGCCTTTTCTTGTCTCTAGGATGAATTCCCTGTCCGGGAAGATCTCTCTGAAATATCTGATGACGATACCTCGTTGGCAAAGCCACCCCAGCCTGTGAAATCAACAGTCCACTCCTTCAAACTGAAAAATGACTCCGATCTCTTCGGTTTGGGTTTGGAAGAAACTGGTCCCAAGGAGAGCAGTGAGGAAGGTAAAGGTCACACCATATTTCCACTCTTGCTGATTTTGTTTGTCAGGCCTCCTTTTTTTTCCAAAATGGTTCCAGGGTGTAAGCAAACTGATTTGCACTTAATAAAATGCCCCGTAACTACAGGCAGTGCCCTGTGTGAGTCTTTAGTGTGCTTTAACACAGCATAAATAACACTAAGTTTTTCCCCGGGGTGGGGGGAGCTGGGCTCATCCGTGTCATCAGCCATGTATTACTTCTGTCCCAGCTGGAAGCAGGAGCACATCTTTCACAAGCTGCTTCTGGGTAAGGCTTCCTGCTTAGCCTTGCATGCCTGGGAAGTGGTGCTTAGCACTGCAGTGTCCACCCCTTCGAGAACTTGGATGACTTTGAGCAAAATGGTCCCACATACCTTGCCAATTCTCTCTTCTGTTTTGGGCAAGGATGGGGTGGGGTTCTGATCACAACCTAAGCATTCCTTAGGCTTTTGCTTTTTCCCCTCCATCCCCTGAGGGAACAAATCCTACTCCCACAAATAATTTCTGCTATCTTGGCATTACTGCAAAGCAGCTTCCTATAGATCTGCCCCTGATGTAACCACCAAAGATGAGAAGTTAAAGGCTCAGGAGGAGAAAAAGCTGTAAGCAACACCAGAGAGAGATCTCTGAAGAGCTATTCCAAAAGTGTAAGCAAGGTGTCACAGGCTGCGTGGCTTCATCAGCTTGTCACTTTGCGTTGCTGAACAGCTCAGCTTCAAATAGCTAGAAGTGCATCTGCAGAGGTCCAGGTCAATAATTTAACTTCCGTTTAGTACCTTTAATAATTCAGTGTGGGTTCCTCCCATCTCCTCTTTCTGGGATAAATATAAAAACATGTCTTGGTAGTCAGTCAGTTGGAGCTTGACCAGCAAGAAGACTTTTCCGTGGCTGACTTGCATTTACAGATCAACCAAGGAAAAGAATGTGTGGGTAAGATTGGCAATCAAATACCGCACATGAAACGTGGTGCGGTTATAAACCCTCCTGTGAAACAGCCAAGTAGATCCTCTTCTGCTCAAGGAGTTTCTGTGCAAAGGCAGTGGACGTTCAGCAGTCCAGTTAGCAGCCAGGTCATCAACAACAGTAACCTGGGGCAAATGATATGACAGTGATGGACTCTGGGACTCATTTGACAGCGTGACAGCAGCCACCGCTGTGGAGCAGGACTGCAGCACTGATGCTTTGGCCTCCTGGGGTTATCACTTCCATACCCAGTTGAACAACAGCACGTGCTGCCTGCTGGGCTGCTCCCATCTGCTGACGCCAGGTCCTGCATGGGCATTCCATGGCTAGCTCGACTCACAGAAGCACAAACCATGCCTGCTGGGATTTCTGTCTGCCTTCGAATTTTTAGTGGTCAGGGGGAAATTGTTCCCAGCAGCTGTTCTTCAGTTCTGGGAATAAGGATCTGGTCCCCAGTTTGGCCTTTGGACCAGTTTGTAGAGCTGCTCTCTGTTTCGTAGCAGCTGCGATACAGTGAGCATCCAGGTCAGTGTTCATAGCAGAATAATACAGATAATATAATGCTCCAAATTAAACTAGATGTGTCTGGTTAAATTAGGGTGTGACTGCTGGGGCCTATGCTGGTTTCTATAGGGGCACAGTTTGTCCTGAGGAGTTGGGATTGCCTTTGCACATGGCTCCAGCACAGAGAGGCGCAGGGCAGAACTGCATCTCTTATGGTTTAAATTGATTAAAAACAATGCTGTTTTTTGTTTGAACAGATAAACAACCTTCCAAGGATAAAAAGAAGAAGAAAAAGAAAAGCAAAGAGGTACTATTTTAATTCCTCAGAGCTGACCTGCCATATTATCTACCAGCCAAGGAGAGGGGTGACTTTCTACAGGGTACCCTGTGTACCTGGTGGACTTCCTGGACTTCCTTCCATTCTCTGGATCTGTGCCTCCCAGGCTCTACACACCCTTAACTGCTGGGCAGCTTAAAAGCAAGCTTTTAGAACAGTTGAATTTTGAAAAGGCAGTGTGTGAGTTTGTAAAATACAGGATTAAATAGAGAAGCGCATCGGTGCTGGGCTGAGTGTTGAGAGCACCGTGACTACTCCCAAGCAGAGGGGGGTCCCCAGCAGACCTCATCTCACAGGCAACGAGGGAAGTCTGTGGGAGGCTTTGTCTTTGACATTTCTGCCTGCCCAGTACTGGGGTATTGTTGGGCACAAACTGCGCAACGGACTACTACTGCGTATAAACCAGATGGTCTTTCCTTTCTGTCCAAACTTGCAGAAGGATCTTCTCGAATTAACTCCAAGCCAGCCTTAGTAGATGCTTCACCCTAAGTCAGGTTCCCATCAGAGCCAGGTTTCAGGGCAGCGTGTGCTGGGCTACTGGCATGCTCAGAGGACTTACCAATAACAATTTTCTCATTTTGCAGGAAGAGGAGAAGGCTGTGAAAAAGAAGAGCAAACACAAGAAGAGCAAAGAGAAGGAGGAGAGTAAAGAGGAGAAAAAGAAAAAGAAAAAGAAGAGCAAGGAGAAAAACAATGAGATAGATGAACTTGAGGCTTTTCTCGGAGGAGGAGGAGCCAGCATGAGCAAGCCACGAGGAGGTGGGGACTATGAGGAGCTGTAGGCTGACCGCATGTACGTGCAGCAGACTCTTCTGTCGTGGCTGTCTCCATCTTTTCTTACGAGTCACACCAGGACAGGTGCAGATGTGTAAAGCTTTGGCCATTTGCAGTATATTCTCTCAAAACAGACCTAGCAAAACAAAAGCTTTACATCTGTGCGTGCTGTTCTAGTGCGTTCGTTACACAATGAAACTCCAGCTGAGATGTGCTTGAGTAAGGGGAAGGTTCAGGGTATGGTTCCCAGGCCCGCTTCCAGGCTGTTGTTTTTCCTCCTTCCAGAGATTCCCCGTCGGGTCGCTGGCAGGGTGTGGGAGGCAAAGGGGACCTGCCTCCTGCTCCACCCCTGCTATATTCCACTCCTGAACACCTGAAATTCCTGTCTTGTTAAGAGGAGTGCAAGAAAACATGCCGCATGGCCGCATCATGCTCGCCTGTCTCAAGTCTTTTTACCCTTCCCATTTTTTTTAATGAGAAAGGTGGTATTGGCCATTTGTCACCCAGCTGTTGAGCTTTAAATCGGCAGGTCACGCGATGGTACAGCAGCCGCAGGGCCAGAGTGAGAGAGTGCGTATGATTTTGGAGTCCTTTGAACAGGACCTTTCTGCACAGCAGCTTAATTAGCACTCACTGGTGCTGCTGTTGGAATTCATGAGGCCCCATGGCTTCATTCCATGGCCCCAGTGTCTCAGACACTACATGTAAGCTGCTATGCAGTTTGGGAAAACAATGCAAAGTGCAAAGCTAACCTGAAAGAGAGAAGAATCAGTGCTTTTCTGCATTTCCCACCCTTGAATTTGCATATATGAGATTTCCCCCTATCGGTACCTCTCAGGGACATGACTCGTGGAAATGAAGATATCCAGAGCTTCACAACTGTCTCCAGGGAAATGTTAGCATGGCAAGGCATTTGCTTCTCAGGCATTTAACAGTCACGCTGTAAAACACGGGCTGCCTCTCTGCACTGAGAGGGACGAGCACCGTAGCTCAGACGGCATCCTTCCCAGTCCAGCTTCTGGCGATGCTGTGGCTGCGTTTGCTGGGCCGAGCCTCCAGCAGCCAGCGTGCTGCCTTCCCCTGCCCTGAGTGGGGAGCCTCCTCCTATCCCGTGAGTTTGGGAAGCCTTTTAATTTTTTGCTTTTGAACTTTGACCCGTGGATGGGCGCCTGCCCAGCAGCGTTGGTTGCTGTTGGATGGGCACTGCAGGCCGGCCCTTCGTACTTGCCTGTGTCTCCGTGAGCAGCCCCTGCGTTCGATGGAGCTTGTTAATTCTCTGTTCCACCTTCAGTTTTGGTTCTGGTGTCCCTTTCGCAGCTCAGACGGTGAAGCTCCCTCAAGGATCTGTGCGTTACATTACCCTGTTGCTTGCAGGTTGATTTGAGGTTTGGTTTTGTTCTCCCTCTCCCATTTTGTTGTAAAATGTTAACCATGAAATCCAAGCTGGGGTTTCCTTCTACATCCTTATAAAACAAGGTGTTCTTCTGATCTGTTATCCACTCCAGACTTGTCTTGAACAGCAGGCACTTCCTTGCTCCATTTTTCTTTTTCTTTCCCTCA
Source organism: Eurypyga helias (assembly GCF_000690775.1). Taxonomy (NCBI): domain Eukaryota; kingdom Metazoa; phylum Chordata; class Aves; order Eurypygiformes; family Eurypygidae; genus Eurypyga; species Eurypyga helias. The sequence continues at coordinate 59,290 of NW_010258394.1, forward strand.
ACCCCCAAAATGAACTTGTAACTGTTCCCCTATAAAACAAACTGATTTTTGCTGCATGAGCAGTATGTTGTTCAGGTCTGTTTGCCATTAGCATTTGCCTACTTCTCTGAGATTACTACATTTCACGTGACACTGGAGGGAAATTGCATGGGACAGTTCAAACTTTGCACATCTGGGGAGGAAAAGGTGGATTGGGACGCCAGCGGTTTGCGGCCTCTCTTGTGAACAGGCAGGCAGGCGTTGGAGCTTCGGTTGGCTGCCTTCCTGAAAGCACTTCTGTTCTGTGAATATTTTGGGTCATGTTCCATTTTGCGTCAAAAAAAGCCTGGTACAATCCATTCTGACTATAAAGCTCTGTTGTACAACTGTCTCTGCACATCTTCTTCTCCACCACAAGCGTGTCTGCCTGGGCTCAGGACCGGCGTGTCCCTCCAGGACTCTTTCGCAGACGGGCACCTCGCGTGCCCCTTCCTCACGCAGCTGCGTTCTTACACGTTGTGGAATGGGGTGCTAAATGAAAAATCAGGCAACAAAAAGTTGAATGTAAAAACCCTGAGCTCTTTTCCCCCAAGCTGAGGACTGTCCTGAGCAAGCTGTTCTTTCACGCGGCGTAAGGGAGACGGCATTTCGGTTCAGCTCCGCTTCCTCGCGAACGCAGCTCACGGTTTGCAGGAGGCTGTACCGGCACCAAGTCCCCTGGAAACAGTGATGTTGGCACTGGTTTCTCTTTCACTGGGCCAGATTTGACTACCATAGGAGCCTTTACACTCCCTGTGGCTTGTGTTACTTGTCAGCATAAGGAGCTGAGACAAAAACAAGCAAAGATGAGTCATTGTGTTCCAAAATACTCCTTTTCAAGAGAAAAGCAGATGCGGGAGCGCTCTTTTCTTACACGAAAGACCCAGGAGGGTGTGTGGCATGTTTGGGCTTCGGCAGCACGGTCAGAGAAATCCCAGCCAGTGGAGGAAGTGGGAGCATGGAAGGGAAGAGCAGGAAAAAGGTGCTTTTTAGACTTAGGCTTCTGCGATTTTCAGGGATTGCTGAGCTGGTTAGGGCTACAGCATGAGGTGTAATCCAGCCTGGCGAGCACTGCCAGAGGGGAGAAAGAAACAGACCTTGGCTGAGCTGGACTCTCCATGCCCAGCCCTTCAAATAAGCTAAATATAAAAAGTGTATATACATGCCTGCCATTATGGAGAAGCTTCTGCAGCCTCACATCGATATAAATAGTTCCTGTGAGCATCTCTGGAGGTACCAGTGTATTTGCTTTTGGGTTTATCAGTCATCCCAAAAAAATACCAGCAGCTGGAGGAGCTGCAGTCTCTTGCAGTTAACGCTGGCCGGTGCTGTACAAGATCTCGGTTTACAGCAGCAGGAGGAAGAAATGCAGGTTTATAGCCTGCCGGCTGGGCCTGGTCCCCACTCGCAGCAAGGGGAGCCCTGTCCTCAGGGCCTGCTGAGGCACACGCCTGGGGGGCTGTGCTGCCCGCTCCCCTGCCTCCACAGTGCTGGCTGGTTGCGTCGCAGGGCTCTTGGCCGTGATACAATTGCATCTTGGCTTCCTCTGCCAGCTTGAAGCCAGAGTCTTCATGACGAGTCATGAGAGGTGACTGAGGTCCCTGTTCCCACCTGCTGTGTCTTCCCAGCTGGATCGCTCCGCTGCTGACCCGACCTCTGCCGGGCGCCGTACCAGGGCTGTCCAGCACACTCAGGAGGAGAGGGCATTTACCCCTCGTCTGCGGGAGGCTGTGCCTGCTTTGTGGACTGCATGGGTGGTGTGCTGGCTGGGGCAGCCAGGGCTGTGCTGCTAACCCGAGACATGAATGGGAGCTCTGCGCCCAGCCTTTATTTTGGGGAGTGTCCCTGGCTGTACCCATCCCTGGAGCAGGATGATCCAGCGTGACAGTTAGCAGCTCCTGGTGTGTGACTTGATGCAGCTGCGGTCACAAGACGTGGGTGAAGCCATACTCCGAGAGCAGGCTGACGTTCAGATCTCTGCAGGCTTCGCAGCGTGCCTTTTGTGCCGGCGTGCCTGCGGCTCCCCAGCTGGGAGCCCTCTTAGCTGCTGAGCCCAGCTGACCTGCAGCCGAGTGGCCTGGAGCTGGCTCCCCTGGGCTCGTATGGCCTCCCCCGTGGATCCCTGCTACGCAAAAGCAGCATGGTCGCAGCACCTTTCTCCTGATGGCCCAAGTCTCTTTAGCACTGGTGGCCATCCCTGCTTGCCAAAGCACTTGCTGGTGTTAATCTGTGTTCATGGCTGTCACAGAACCCATCCCTGCAAGAGAACCAGGCTGCTTAGCACTGCTGCTGAGCCATGTGCCCCAACCTGCTTGGCACAGCCGCTGCCAAAAGGAAACCTGTGGTTTCCTCCACCCCCTTGTCAAAATAGCAGGTAGGAAGGTGGCACAAGGACAGACTGACCGGTCCTTGCAGCTCCCAGCACCCCCAAAACCAGCTCAGTTTCCGGCATCCCTGCGGGAAGCTGTCCATCAGTCTTTTGCCCTGAGGCTTGGGAGCTGTCGGATAATTGCCATCCAGATTTATTCCTGGCCAGTTTCTGCCTACTTGTTCCTTTGCCAGCACTGTTGTTCAGGTGCTGCTCGCTGAGCGGCCGGGGCTTGTGTCCCTGCTCTGCTGACAGGCTGTCCCGGCTGGGGAGCAGCCGCCCTTGGCACCGCTCCCTTCACATTCATCTCCTGCGGCCGTGCTAGTCCGGATGAGGTGGTGCCAGGGCTGGCACTTCGTGATCCCCGCACAGTACATCTCCTGCTGCACCCTGTGCTGGGGCTGGCCTTTTCCCAGCGGGATCCTGCCGGGCACTTGCAGCAGGCTCACCAGTGGGCCAGGGGAATGCAACCCCTTCATTCCCCCTGATTTATGGCAAGGGCCACATGCAAGGGGTGCGGCGATCCTGCCCGTTGAGGGGTTCAGCTTCACCCTATTTCTTTTGCTCCTGTAAGGTCGTAAGGTTTTCCCTGGCTTGCCAAGTCCTGGGGTGGGAATTTGCTTCCTTCCCTCCCGCAGTGAACACGGAGAGGTTATTGAAGCTCCGGTTTTAGCAGGACGCAAGATGAGCGGGGGAATTGCGGGCGCTGTTGGAGGCGGCCAGCCCTGCGAGCAGCCGCAAGGTGTGTAAGGGGTGTGCGGCCTGCAGCTTCCCCGCAGCCAAGCCTCCTGCTTCTTGGAGAGACCAGAGCGCTTGCCTGTCCTCTGGGATGCCCTGCGCTGGCAACTGAGAGATTCTGGGGAAATCCCGCAGTAGGATGGGCTTAGGGACCGGCGCTGTAACCTAGCAACAGTCTCAATCATGGCATAATATAATTAATCCAGTGTTGGCTCAGTCTGCTGCTTAAAGACACCAGGGCAAGTGGTTGAGCCTTTTCAACTTGGGGGTTTGCCTCCAAAACAAGCCTGCAGCATCTCGGGCATGTCACACGTGTTCCAGGCCCTTGGGCAGCTCCCGGTGAGTATCCAGCCTTCGTTTTTCAACCACTTCGCAGGGAAGTTGCTGAGCCAAGGGAAATAATCCCCCGGCACCTTCCAAGAGCCGTCGTGGCTGAAGCCGGTGGGTCCAATAGGCTCCGAGCCCGGTTGGGTGAGACGTGGCGTAGCTGGCTACAGGTGCGCTTCAGGCAGGGAGCAGCCGGAGGAGACCACAGCACCGATACCGGGTAAAGCGTTGCCGTGTGCGCGTGTGCTCTGCTCAGATCTGCATGCGGGATGCTGCCGTGGGCAGCGAGTCCCTCTTAGCCCGTAGAACTCCTAGTTCTCTCCAGATTGTTGGCAGGGAGCAAAGCGTGGTGTGACTTTCCCGTCAGCACAGAGGTGAGATGAGGGGACACACACATCCCCCCCCGTGTCTCCTGGTGGTAGGAAGCTCCTGGGAGATGCCGGTGTCCCCTCCTGCGTGCCTCTCCCAGCTCCTGGATGGCGTGTGTTGGCATGGGGGAATTCTGCCTGGCCTGGGTGGCAGCTGCAGACGGAGACGGTGCTGGTGTCGGCAGGCTGGCTGCGGGAAAGAGCCAGCAGGCTGGGAAAAGAGCAGGCTTTTCCCTGGAGCTGGTAGGAGAAACACCCCTCCTTGTGCCGTTGGCAGGGGGCAGCTGCGTGGAAGGGTATGAGGTGGTGGGCTCCCACCCGGCCTTGCTGCCTCCAGCACTGCCCGGTGTTGGAGTCAGGAGCCCAGCACCGGGGAGGTCAGCTCACGCATCGCTGCGGGGGCCGGCGGCTTTGGGGCATCGTGAGTGACGATGGTGGCCTGTGGTGTTGCTTGGGCGGGCTGGAGGGTTCCTGCAGCCCTGCCCAGCGCTGGGGCTGCCCTGGCTGCCGAGGCACAGCTCCCACTGCGCACTGCTGCTGCATCCCACTGGCAAGGAAACACGGGAAGCGTGGGGGGAGAGGGCATTCCAAAGAGGCATTGTCTTGCCTCTGGCACTTCCCGGGTCAGCAGATGGATGCCCAGTGCCAGTCTTTGGGGGCCAACGCGTCATTCCCAAGGGGGCACATAGGGACATGGGATCCACAACTGTCTTTATGGGCAGGGACCCTAAAGCCAGCAGCTGCTTTACCGGTGTCACGCTCACCCTCTTCTGCTGCCGAGCCGTGGGGTGCGCAGGACAGGCTCCAGCTCCCTCCTGAGCCTGGCTTCTCCCTTGTTTCAGAGCAAGGGGTTGGGATGTGAGGGGATGAGGACAGAGCTGGAAGGGGGCGAAACCCCCCCCTGCCCCGAGCCCAGGCATCACACTGATGCCAGCCAGCTCAGCTTGCTCCTCGCTCAGGGAAAATGAGAGCAGCACCCCCAGAGAGAGTTGTAGGGTGC
>NW_010258394.1:64345-64671 GCF_000690775.1 Eurypyga helias
CTGCCCTGCCCTCTCCGCTCAGACTTGCCTGTGCTGCCCCCCAGTTCATCCCTTTACCGGGGGCATGAAGGATGCCCGCCTGGCCGCAGTGGGGACGGCAGCCGGAGAATGATGAGCCCGGGGCCAAGGGAAGGCATCAAATATTAATCCCTGCAGTGAATCTGGCAGCGTGGGTGGGGGCGGGGCATGGCGCAGCACCCCTGCCACCCTCGCAGGCACGTGGGTCTGCAGACGGGCTCTCCCCAGGGCCCCCGAGGGCATGGCAGGGCGCTGGGTGCCCACCACCCCCGTTTTCCATAGGGTGGCCATAGGTGCGCGTCACCGTC
>NW_010258395.1:0-450 GCF_000690775.1 Eurypyga helias
TGACTGTCATTAGGCAGTGGGTAGCGACCAGGGACGGATGCTGAGAGCGGCATGGGGAGGGGCTGTTGTCCCCCAACAGCCTCGCGAAGGGGCCTGGGCAGCCTTTTCTCCCCAACCCGGGGTCTTTTCCAGTGGGGGAGCTGGGTGGGTAGCCAGGTAGTTTCTTTTCCGGTAGAGGCTGATGGGGAAGGGAGGTGCAGGCTGGCAGGTCCGAGTCCCCAGGGAGGCCTGACACCGCTGGAGATGGGCTGCTCTGGGAATGGGGTGATGGAAAGACAATTGCTAGGGGTGGTGGAAGAAGCAGCAGCTCACTGCATCCTGCTCTGCCTCTGCTTGTCCCACTGCTCCGTACCTGCTCTGACCACAGGCATCCAGCCACCAGTGACCGTTTCCCCTGGGCAGCCCAGAGGCTGTGGTGATGGACAGCCCTCAGCCAGCGCAACCAGCAGC
>NW_010258395.1:582-8994 GCF_000690775.1 Eurypyga helias
CATGTGGGCACTCGCCCCCCTGTGCAGCTCCCCGTGGCACTGCAGCCATGCCACCCGGCCTGCGGTGTCAGTGCCACCTCGCGGCAGTCGCCCCGGGCCTGGTGGCCTCTATTCTTCACCCACGCCCCACCCCGGGTGTCCCTCAGGGCTTGTAGGGGCTCACACCGCTCACTCCGCAGTGGATGGTGCCGGAGAGCGGGTGGTGGGGAAGGGTCCCATGGGGTGGGATGAGGTCCGTGCCCCCTGATGGGGTGGCCATGCAGCAAGTGGGGGGATCAGAGGCTGTACCCGGAGATGGGTGGTCCCTGTTGGATGTTGGCCATCGTGCACGGGATAAGACGGTGCCCACCTTGCCCTGCCTGCTGCGAAGGTCCCGCACCCACAGCCCGTGGAGGGGCAAGCCAGGTCTGCAGGGGGTTCTGGGCTGGAGCAGCTGGGCCCATGGGTGAACTGTCAGGAGACTACACTGGTGGGTGAACCAGCAATGGGGGGAGAAAGTGAGGGAGAGGGGCCCAGGTGGGGACGTTGGCAGAAGAAAGCCAAGCACTTTGGAAGCTGGAGAGCCTGTGGGATGGAGGAGGGTTTGGCAGACGTGACCGATGGCTGCAGAAGAATACCCTCAGCCAGGGTACCCCGGTGCCTTCCCTCCTGGTGCCACCAAACTGTGGCTCCTACCTTTAGGACCGGGAATGAAACACACCCCCCCATCCCCAGGGACACCAAGGCTGCTGTTCTTTACCACCAGCATCGCTGGTGGAACTCGCAGAATCTCAAATACCCTCTGTGACCTCCGTCGTAGTCGGGCTAGCGGAGTTGAAATGGCTAGGGATATGCCTGGGGTGGCTTTGCAACAGGGAGGGTCTTAGCCCCGGCTCCTTCCTCTTGCCCCAGGGTTTTCCCTGGCTCCTTCCGAAACCCGGCGTCCCTGCAGCCAGTGGAAACCCAGCCTCGCCAGCCTTTCTAGCCAGTGGCGGGGGAGGCACCGGGCCTGGGAGGAACCACAGCTCCTGCCTCGCAGGGGAAGTGAGAAACTGCTGTGGAAAGTCAAAGACAGTCAAAACCTCCCCCCAAAAACTACTCACCCCACTATCGGTCCCGTCAGACGGCGCCTGTCAGCCAGCCAGCCTGCTGGGGGTGGCGGAGGTGGTTGGGCTCGGCTGGTCCCCAGCCATGTGCAGGGGGGAAGCTGGTGTGGAGGGAGCCTCTCCAGCTCAAGACCCTGCTGTACACCCGTGGCAGAGACCCCTGAAACCAGGGGACCCCATACAGACCCCTGAGCATGCATGGGCAACAGGTTCACTTTATTCTTTCATCTTAACCACCACATTTTTTGTCTCCCCCTGCTCTCCATGCAGGCAAGACGGACAACCCCCAGCCCTGTGCGTAAGGAGGGAGAAGCGCCCATGGAGGGGGCTGCCCGTCTCCCCCAGGCCCAGGCAGGCAGGCCGAGCAGGAGGGGAGCACTGCCCCACCACGCTGGTGGGCAGGATTCATGGGAGGGGATTGGAGGGGCACTCAGCAGCTGAGGAATCCAATGTGGATCCAAAGGCTGCTTTTGCAAACTGCAGATGCTGGCGGCGTCCCGTGGAGGAGACGCTTGGCTGAAGCTCTAGCAGAAATGAGAGCAGAAGCCCTTACCTGAGCAGAAAAGGAGGGTTTTCCGACAGGATTTGTAGGGGAATTTGCTTTTCAAATTGCCACGCCGGTCGGGGTGGGCGGCGCATCCGCAGGGCTGAGCTGTGGTGGTCAGCAGGCAGGGAGTGGGAGAGGAGCATCTCCCGTGAAGCAGGTTGCTCTGCCTCCCACGAGCAGTCCTTCCAGCACCAAAACTCCCTCGGCCTGGCTTTGGCTCATTTCCCCACTCCAGATGCACAAAGGTTGCTCCAAATCACTTTGCATGGCCGGGTGCAGGATGAGGAGATGCCAAATCTGTGCTGTGGGGATGCCCCTCCTGTGACAGGCAGCGTGGCTCCTGTGGATAACTGGGAGCCCAGGACTGGATCTTCCACAGCTCCTGCCAGCAATCCATGGGGGCCTGGAGCCCAGGGGGCAGTTGCTGGGCATGTGGACCGACCTCTCCACCATCCTCAGCCCCCAGGCTGAGACGGAGACCCATCCTGGGTCATGCGGAGCCTCAGCCGTATGAAGGCTCAGCTCCACCAGCGTGTTTAGGTCTGGGAGAGGAGTTGTGGTGAGGAAGTTGGGCCTTGGCACCTGTTGCAGCTCCTGTGGTTCCCCTTATGGGACAGATGCCACAAGCCTGGCTCCAGTGCCAGAGCAGGGGAGAAGAGGGAGGGTCACCCTTCAACAGCAGCTGCTGGTCCTGCAGTCCCCGAGAAGAGGGAGGGTCCCCCTCCAACAGCAGCAGCTGGTCCTGCAGTCCCCGAGAGAGCTCGGGCTTCGGCAGAGGGTCACTTCCCTGTCATCAAAGGGACCAGTGGGTGACTCTACCACGAGCTGTGGCCCTTGGTGGCTCACTGGCACTTGGTGGCAGTGCTCCCACACCTTGCTTGGCCACCACTGGCTCGGTCCCCAGAGAACCCTGGGCAAGGAAGCCACCTCACTGAAGGAAAGGCTTACCTGGGCTACCACCACCCAGGTGTCACTTCATGTGAATACCACCCCCCAGCACTTCTAATTGCCTAACCACTCCCTCTGGGGCCAGATTCTCACCCAACCTGTTGGCCAGCCTCTGTTCAGCCAGAGGGGTTGGTGGCTGTAATTTCTTGGGAACAGCAATCCCACACTAACGAGCTCATTTCCAAAGCAGAGCCCTTCCTGTGAAGTACAGCCACTCACGGGTGGGTGAACAAGACTGTGTGCAGAGAGACGCCCCGGCCCAGCCCCGCTGGGCAGCTCTGGCACACGGGCAAAGCTTTGAAGACACTCACATAAATTAAGTCATCCCGCCTACGCTTGCATCACTCCCTGCCTGGTTCTGTGCGGCGTGGAAACATCCGTCACCGGGAGCCCTGTCATCCCAAGTGACATGCGGCATTTCTGCAGCCACCATGAGCTGAAGTGATGGGTTGTCTGGAATGACAAGCTCACGGAGCTCCTCTAGACCAGCAGTCTCTGCTGCCTGCCGCTGGTCCTCCCTGACTTCAGGGATTGTAGGTCGGAGCAAAGACAGATTTATTCCCCCCCTCTTTCCTCCCTTGCCTCCTGCTTGGGAAGACAGACTCATTTCCCATCCCCTGGGTACTCGGCTGCAGAGGGGGTTCCCACGACTGCCGGTGGACGCCTGCCACCGCGTGAGAGAGCCCGGAGGGAGGAGAGACCTGGATATCACAGTGTGCAGAAGACTGAGGAGGGGGGAGGATTGTGAATGGAGCAGATGCTGGATGTGCCTTACTTCATATGGCCCCAAGCCTCCTTTTATTGAGGTCAGTAGCAAAAATTGAGCTAATGGCAGCAGTGTGGGACTTGATCCTAATGTAATTCCCTGCTTCCCTCTCCATCTTCCTTTCCCCCCCTCCTTCTGCTATGCCAGCACCATGTCCCCAGGAATCGCCCATCCCAGCAGCAAATCTGTCCTGGCACAATGGCAGCCTTGCAAAGAGCACAGCGGTCCCCGCCACGCTCCGTCCTCGCCGGCTGCGTCTCCTCTGCCTCCTCCTGCCAGCGTGGCTGCTGTTGGCTACTTGGTGTGAGCCCCTTTGGCTTCCTTCAGTGCTCATGGACATAACTTGGGATTCGGCACAAGTGGGAAAGTGGAAAAGGGCAGTCGTCCTACAAGGCTGGTCTTGTGCAAGGCAAAACTCGGTCCTGAGCCAGCTCGTGTCCGCACAAGGCTTTCCCTGCCCCAGGATTGGTTCTGGGCAGCTCCAGCCCTGTTCACCCGGCCCTCAACCTCTCTCCTCGCTGGCGCAGTTCTGGGTGGTTTTGGTGGTGACCAGGGCTGTGGCTCCCAGCTCGGTGGCGGGCAGCGGGAAGCCATGGTTGCACTCTTCACGTCGGGGGTAGACGGTGGAGAGCAGGACGATGTCGCCATCAGCATCGCCCTGGCAGCACGGCCTCCGCTTTGCCCCAGCTTTCCTGTGCAGCCCTGGTATCTTCAGGCCTCCGTTGAGATTTGGACATGGGGCCAGGGAGGCATCTCCCTCCAGCACAGCAGGGTCCGGGAAGGCCAGGCTGGGCAGGGAGCCAGCAGCATCCACATTTGCTGGGAGAGGACAAGAAAAGGGGGTTAAAGGACTCACAAAATGGGACCAGGTAGATCCTGGGAAGAGGGTCTCATCCTTGGGGACACACAGTGGGGCTGGAGCAGGAGGAGCCTGCAAGCTCCCTCCCACAGCTCTCCTGCTGCAGAGCTCCTCCTGCTTACAACTGGTGTTTCCCACGCCCCAAAAAAGCCATAGGGAAAGGCAAAAGGTCTCACCTCGAGCCCTCCTGCTGACCCCCGCCGTAGCAGAGCAGCCCAGCCCTCCGTGGCTCGCCCTCCCTGACCGCCTCCCGTTAAAAATAGACTTGTTTACCCGCTGCGGACGCAGGCGCGTGCTGCCAGCACCAAGCCTCCTGCCCTTTCCAGGCACCCAGGGCTTGCCGAGGTGCAGCCCAGGTGGTCAGTGGGGACAGGGACCAGGCATGTGCCAGGGGAGCAGCCAAGGGGTGCCTCCAACACTCCTCAGCATGGCAGGACCTCTCTTGCTGCTGGATTTTTCCCTCCTCTTTCGTTCTCGGTGTTTTTCCCGGGTGGGTATGTCACGGGCTGTCAGAGTCGAACTCAGTTTAGCAGAAAAGCCCCAGGTAATGTCCCCCCATGGGCTGAGTCACCCGGCCAGCACCGCTGCCTGCGTGTGGTCAAGACGGAGGGCAAGGACTGGCTGCTCCCAGCCTCACCACCACCCAAGGGCACCCACCCAGGCGGTGGGGCCATGGTGGGTGCCAGTAACCCCCAAAGTGGCCCTTATGGGGGTCTCAGGGAGCCATACCACTGGCCCAGGGATGGGGAGTGGTGAAGCCAGATGAGACTGTTTCCAAGAAGAGTGGCCAGGGTTGAGTCAGCGCCAGGGAGTGGGTCCCCAGGGGAGGAAACAGCCACCAAGGCCCTGGCTCATACCCCAACAAGTTGAGCCATCACAGGGCACTGTGGCCTCAACCCCCTGGAAATACCCTGCCAGGAAAGACTCAGACCCATCCCTCATTTACCAGGGTCTTTTGGTGCCTTTGGGGATGACTCTGCATGGTGCTTCAGTGTCCTGCCAATGGGGCTGGCCCCAACACCATCGGGGTCTTTGGTGTGCATGTTGGAGGGCACTGGGCACCCCAAACAGCAATGCCAGGCTGGGCGGTCAACACAGACCCCCATGTACAGCACTGCAGGGAGAGGCTCCCTCTGGAGCCATCCCCAGATGTCCACCACCACCCCCGCAGCCCCTCCTCCATCCATGGCCCTCTGGCTATGTGGGGAGAGGGACAGGCAACTTGCTGGTGCTCCGTACATGTTCCCAGTGGAGAGGGGACAGTGCCAGCGTGTGATTTAAGCAAGCGAAGGCACGTGGAGACCTGGCAAAAGGAGGGACAGTTCAGCAGAGCTGTGCTGGGACCCACGTGCAGGTTTGGGTTCCCAGGAGGGACAGGACACCATCACTCAGGGGGTGGGTCAGCTGCCCTAAAATTCTTCGAGGTGCCCATGGATCCCATGACAAGGTGGAGGAGGTGGTCTTGACAATGCCATGCCATGGGGAAGCTGGTGGCAAGTGATCCCATCTGCCCAAGGAGCCTTGGGATGTTGCGACAGTGAGAGCAAGAGGTCTCCTACCTTCAGCCTCAACATCTGCCGCCTTCCTCTTCCTCCTCTGTTTGCCCACCTTGCAGGCCAGGAAGCCCCAGAGAGCAGCCAGGGCCAGGATGAGCCCCACCACCGACGGGATCCCAAAGATCAGGAGGGTGCTGGGCAGGTCCACCGAGGGGAGGGTGGGGGCCAGGGTAGATGTGGGTGCCGCACGGGCGGGCTCTGCTGTGGGATGAGACACCAGCAGTGTCAGGAGAGGGAGAGCTGGGATGAGGGAAGGAGGGTCGCACCGCTACCCCCCCATCTGTCCAGCCCCCAGACTGCAGAGGTGCGGAAGGAGACGGGCTCCTCACCACCACCCACCCACCACCTGCAATGAACCATCCCTCTACCTGGCAGCAGCCTTGTCACATCCACTGCCATTCCCAGATGGTGGGAGATGAGGGCATTCTGCTCTTCCCATGGCCACTCCTGGGGCAGGCTGTGACCCCAGTGCCAGGCTGGATCATCCCTCTTCTCCCCGCACCACATTCCTCTCGCTGGCACTGGCTGCCCTTTTCCTCCCTCCTCCAGGTGAACGTAGTGCTCCACCCTCCATCGCCGTCACCGCAGGAGAAGGTCCCCTCCACCTGCCCACCCCCAGGGTAGCCCCAGTCCCCTTGGCCCACCACGGCCCACCCCGGGGAGCTCGCTCCCTGGCCGCCCTCGTCCCCTTACTTGTGTTGTCCTTGAACAAGTCGGAGCACTTGACACAGGACCTGGTCAGGAGGTCGAAGCACTGGGAGGAGAGGCAGGAGGAGGAAGCGGCGGCTTTTCCCGACGAGGACATGGCAGAGCGGGAGAGAGAGCCCTGTTCCCGCATGGCGCAGCGGCGAAGGGGCCGCCCGAGTGTGAAATCGCAGCGCCCCGGGGCCCGTGGCAGAGGGAGATACAGTCTGTCAGGCTGTGGCGTCTCCCTTGGGGCTCGCGATGGCTGCGCTTGCCCCGGGGCGGATCTTCCCCGGGGAGGAGGAGAGCAAGCGCCCAAGCCCTACCCCTGCCTGTGCAGCGCACCCTCAAACTACCCCTCTCCTCCCAGATATGCTCCTGAAATCCCCACGGCCCCCGGGGCACCCCAGCCACGCAGCACCCCATGCCCAGTGCCAGGGCACCCCAGCCTGACAGTGTCACCTCCTCACCCCCTTGCTGCCAGCCCAGGGCGTTCCCTACCCCGCACCCTCCATCGCCGGCTGCCGAACCTTGGTGGCCTCTGGTGCCTACAGGAGGCTTTCCTGTGCCCAGGTCTTTACAAGACTCTGTCCCAGGGCCACGGATCTGGCTCAGATGGAAAATGCAGAAAAGGGCCAGAGGAGAACGAGTGCAAGGGCACAGATGTTTCCCCTTTTAAAAGCTCCCACTGCCCCCCAGGACACGGCCTGTTGGTGGCTGCTGCGCAGGCAGGCCAGTTGGTGTGTGTGCTCCATCCCTACCAACGACGGTGCTCTCCCTCACCTCCCTCTCTCCATCCCAGACCCAGCCCCTTGGCAAGGACCCTCCCAGCCCCTTGGCACCACATCCTGGTCAGTGGCTGCCCGGGGCACGGACACAGCAGGCCAGACCAGTCCCTATACCCATGGAAGGGACTATGGAAACCCTTAATGGTCTTTGATGTTCCCGATGATGAGCAGGAGAAACTTTCCGCCACCAGTACCTGTACGTCAAAGCCTCAGGCCTGAGATCCGAAGTGGCTAAGTGATGGATGTCAGTGCTGCAGGTGGCTCTTCTCTGTCCTTACCAAACAAAACTCACATCCCCTTTTCCTTCACCCCGTAGGAAAAAAAGGGACCAGGAACAGTTTCTGGCTTGCTCTCAGCTAAAGGAAGCGGTACAGGAGAGCTGCCTCAGCCTAGTGGGGTTTTACTGCTGGAGTCCCAACCTTTCAGCGGCTACAGTCTCCAGGCTCTTTCTAGCGAGGTCCTTCCACTCATTTACCTGGAGCGAAGCTGGGAGGGGAGGAGAAGTGCAAAAGGATGCGCTGGCAGGAGGTGACAGAGCACCAGGCATCCCCTGAGCGACTGGCCTCACCTGAGCTCAGCAGAGGACTTGGTCCCTGGTTATGCTGCACCTCTACAGTGGCTTTTGGGCAAGCTGAGCTCACAGCCAACACACCCCACCTCCTGAAGCCCATGGAAAATACAGGCATCAGTTTTCCATGCTGGGTCACAGCCTAAGCATGGCTCTCCAGCACCCCACACCCCAACAGGCAGGAGCTGCCCTATGGAAGGGCCCTCCTGGCCCCCTGGCTGCATCTCCCTCCCTGCCAGCGGCATCCCCAGAGGGCAGCTTGCACTAGGGCAGCGCCAAACTGTCCCCAGCACCATCTCAACCCTCCCCATCGGGCACCACAGGGCTCTGGGTGAGTGAAAGTCCCAACCAAAACCGGTAGCTGCCCACCGGTTCCACGCCTGCCGAGATTTCACTTCCCTTTCCAGCCGGCATGCCCGGCCGCTTGCGTCCTTGCCCCTCGCACACGTGCACACACGCCCGGCTGCCGAGGAGCCTCCTGCCCGGCCACACCGTGCCGCTGGCGATGGCTAGGCCAAGCCTGAAGGGCCACGGGCTCCGAGGAGGAGCTGCAGGAGCCCAGCTGCCATCCTTGAGCCTGTGACTCGGTTGTTCCCCCCCCGTCTTAGTCA